>NC_142608.1:40732601-40982883 GCF_041222555.1 Hakea prostrata
TGAAGGTCCAAATCAAATCCAAACCCAATGAGCTTCTCCTAACACAACATGTGACTTACCTAGTATAGATGAATGCCTTCTAATCATGTCCAACTATACTTTAAGTCCATCAACTAGTCTCATCTTCATCCACGTGCAATTTCTTTTCCAATTTTGAACAAGATTCCAAGTATGGAACACCATCATCAACTTCCATGGTTTTTGGGTCAAACACCATGTCTTCCACTGAGATGGCCCATAGTTGGCTTCTTCCTTTACTTCGGGTCGTCGGACCTACAAACAACAGGGTTTCCGGGTCAAGGTTAGGGCTGGGTTTCACACAAAATATTGCCGCTTACACAAAGATTACGGCCACCACACCGAAAACTGTCGAATCCTCAAGTCAAAGATCAAGAAATTAATCCAAGAAGGGAAGCTTGGTCAATATGTTTGAGGATCGAGTAAATCCCAAGAGAAATCACCCAATCCCAGAAAAAGGGCCCGGTCAACCACCCCGAAAGAAACTGCAAAAAAGGTTGACAAAGGAAAAGAGAAGGAAGGTCGGGAAGAATCACTTGTTTATGTCATCATGGGTGGCCCAACCATGGAATCAATCAAGAAGGCAAAACAGAAGGCTTGTTTCGTGGGAGCTGTTCATTTGCCAAAAAAGAGAAAAAATCCAGCGTGCCCGGAACCTATAACATTCACTGATGATGATTTGAACGGGATAGTGGCACCTCATGATGATGCGATCATCATTAAAGTAAAGATTGCAAATCGGGAAGTTCACCGTGTCCGAGTTGACACGGGTTCCTCAGTCGACCTACTGTCGTATGAGGCATTCAAAAGATTAAAGATAGCTGACGACTTGCTAACCCCATCTGCAACACCTCTTTATGGTTTTGCAGGGTCTTCGGCAATAGTAGAAGGAACGATCCATCTGGATCTAAGAATTGGGACATCACCTTGGGACACACTTGTCCAGGTAAATTTTATGGTTGTAAAAGAGCTATCTGCGTTCAATGTAATGACCAACCCTTAATGCTCCAGAGGCGGTCGTGTCACCCCAACACATGAAGCTCAAATTCCCAACAGATGTTGGAGTGGGCGAATGCATTTCCAATCAATCTACCTCTCGCAATGTTACATGAATTACCTAAAGCAAAAGCGGAGGTCAGAAATTTTGAGTAGAGCCCTGACAATTGAAGTTCGAGACGATCAGGATGAAGAAAATATGCAAAGAGCAGAACCGGTCGAGAAATTAGAAAGAATCCAACTAAGTTAGAAACTACCTAACCGTGGTACGTTCATTGGATCCGAACAACCCGAAGACTTTAAAAAGGAACTGACCAAGTTCTTATATGACAATTCAGATATCTTTGCATGGTCGGCAAGTGACATGCCCGAGATAGACAAGAGGTAGCTGAGCATAAACTCTGGATCCAGAAGGATGCAATCCCGGTCATCCAAAGAAGAAGAAATTTCTTAATGAGAAGAAACATGAAGCCATTAGAGCAAAAACTGAGAAACTTGAGAAATCAGGTTTCATTGAACCGATCGAGTGCCCAACCTGGTTGGCGAATGTTGTAATGGTCAAAAAGGCAAACGAGAAATGGAGGATGTGTACTAACTACACAGACCTGAACAAGGCTTGCTCGAAGGACTGTTACCTTTTGCCCAGGATTGATCTGCTGATCGATGCAATGGCCGAACATGAAGTTCTCAGTTCATGGATGCCTATTCAAGATATAATTAGATCTTAATGAGTTGGGATGACGAGAAGCATTCGTCCTTCATGACCAATCGGGAGAGTTACTATTATCGGGTGATGCCATTTGGTTTAAAGAACGCAGGCGCCACATACCAAAGAGCCGTCAACAAAATATTCCAAGACCAGATCGAGAGAAACATGGAAGTATACGTTGATGATATGCTCGTGAAAAGCTTAGCTCTGGCTCAACACTTAGCAGACCTGGAAGAAACTTTTGATGTCTTGAGAACATATTAGATGTGCCTGAACCCCGAGAAATGTGCCTTTGGGGTATCGTTCGAAAAATTTCTTGGATTCATGGTTTCCCGAGGGGGAATCGAAGCTAATCCCAAGAAGATCCAGGCCTTGATTGAAATGCAACCTCCAAGAACTATAAAGGAAATTCAATGTCAAACTGGAAGAGTGGCAGTGCTAAATCGATTCATATCCCGAGCGGGAGAAAAATGTAATTTTTTTTTCAAAGCATTAAAGGCCACACCTAGCTAGGGAGAAATCATCTGAACAGACGCATGCCAGAACACATTTGAAGAACTAAAAAAGTCCCTCGGGACCACTCCTATTTTAGCGCGACCAGTAGCCAGGGAGAATTTGACAGTATACCTTGTTGTTTCACAGACCGCAGTAAGCGCTGTGTTGGTAAAAGGAGAAACAACACAAAATCCGGTCTACTATGTGAGTCACGTACTCATCGATGTAGAAACAAGATACCTAGACGTTGATAAACAAGCTTTGGCACTATTGGTAGCTTCACGGAAGCTAAGACCTTACTTTCAAGCTCATCCGATCACTGTCGCGACCAACTTTCCACTCAAGAAAATTCTTCACAGGCCTGATGTAGTAGGAAGAATGGTCAAGTGGTCGGTCGAGCTAAGCGAATACCAGATCGAGTTCAAACCAATAACGGTCGAGCTAAGCGAATACCAAATCAAGCTAAAAGATTGGAGAGCAAACGAATCAAACAGAGCGAAAAACAGAGCTTCTGACTCATTGGTCGATTGATTGGTCTACTGTTGCTTGTATCTCAAGATATTACGCAAGTGTACGTATCGCAATCAAGTAATAAATGATAAGTAGAGTATCGATCCCACGAAGAATTCTATCCTTAACTTTCAATGTAAAAGTAAAATTGATTTAAACAAAGTTAACAAAATTGATTTGTGATTGACTAACTAAATAACTAAAGAACTAAAATGGAGATTGAGCAATAAAAGGAACTTAGTGAGTGAAAAGAGTGTTAGGAGTCAAGTTTCCCTTCCCCTGAATTTTATAATGCAAATACTAAAGTAATACTACAGCCCAAAATATGTCAAGAACCTGGAATGAAATGGCACAAAGGTATTTTCCAATACACATATGCTTAGCATCCTAATTCAACATCTGCATATTCCTACGAAGAATTGAAATATGAATGCAATTTAAACCCAATACCAATCATGGCAATGTGAGGTAATTGGGTATTCCTACTCAACCTACTAATTAACACAAACTAATTAAAGATTATGCTAACTCACACAATTCAACAAGCATCTAGACTGCATTAACTTTCCAGTTAACTCAATCATAACAATCGTTCATGAAAGATTCATCAAGAACCGAAATTAATCAACATATATCATGCTGAATTCGTTGACAACAAGTTGTATTGCAGTAAAACTAAAGAACACATGATAGTTACATCTCAAAATTTAGGTTTAGGTACTACTATCATCCCAACACAGCACAAGTTTAGCCCATAACAGAAATCCAAAACAAAGAGATAGATATTGTTATCATTAAGCTAGAAGATAAGAAGATAGAGTTATAAAATTGAAAAGAAACTAAGAGCTTCAATGCTTCCACAAGAGCTATAGCCTGCTTCTCCATTAGTTCGTCTTCTCCAGCAGCTCTCACACGAGTTCCCCTCTCTCCTCTCCTCCTCCTTGCCCACGTTTTGCCTCCTTTTCTCCTCTTTTCTTCCCTTCTTCTCCCCCAAAGTCCTAGATTAAAATTGGCTTGTAGGATTAGAACATTTTCCTTTGATATCAACGGCTGAGATCTTTCATGGAATGACAAGAAGAAAGTCCATTAAGTTAGCCCTTTTTAATCATTTCCACTTGAATTGGATCTAAGAATATTCTGCTCTGTATTGCTGCAACAAACTTTACAGCAATTAGAGGACATATTCTTCTTCTATTTTGGATCTTCACCTACATTTTTCAAGAGAAAGAGGATTAATCAAATTCATCCATTAATCTAAAGAGAAATTCATGTAAGAGTGACAATAATGACTTATACAAGATGCAACATGTTAAGACTCAATAAGACAACATCTAATGACTACTAACACTAAAACAAAGATAAAAATACTCCTAAATCAAGCCATCTCAAGTAAAAAGTTACCAATCTTAACTCTATTTCATAGAGTTATCATCTACTGACTCAATCGACCAATTAGTCGACCAATAGAGTCAGTACGAAGCAAATACGGAAAAATTGATCCGAAACTCAATCTACAGGGTTCGAAACTTCACAAAACTTGGAGGAAAACTTTAGGATAGTATTGTAACACTAAGGGAGCAAAGATTAGGCATTAATAATGATTAAAATACTACCTTCCAATTTGAAATCATGGTTTCCCCAATTGGGTGAAAACCCTAGAATTCGATGAAAAATATACTATGAAAATCACAGAAAAGACTAGGGATGATTTAGATCTCATCCAAGAAAAAGGTAATCAGAATCAAATACAAGTATGTCATAAAATTAGATTCAGTCGGCTAAGAAATTAGATCCATAAGAAGAATTAGGGTTTCAAGAAGAATTTTCAGGGTTAGGGTTGAGATCACTATGATGATCATAGACCCTAAAGAAAAGAATGAGATCCTGAAAGAGATGGTTGCAAGAATGCAGCATCTTCTTCCCAATCTCAAACAAGAATAAGATTAAAGAAGGATAAATCATGACACCGAAGAGATTAGTAACCTTGAATTGGCAGATCTGAGATGAGAGGCTTTAGATCTAGAGGAGAATTCTTCGAAATCACCAAAGAGAGTTTCAAACAAGTCTTCCCACGTTCTCTGAGTATTTTGGAGGTAGAGGACACTAAGAAACACGAAGTGTGTTTAAATAGACAGTGAAAAACCCTAAAATTGGATTTTCTCAAATTTAACACACAGTTGGTCAACTGGCCGAGTCGACCAATCAATCGATCAATCAGGTCAACAAAGTCCAAATAGGGAATTAGAGGATCAAATGAACACCAAACCTAAAGGGCTTTTACACACACATCAAGTGACATACCTAGGGTGTAGAAATGCCTTCGAACCAAGTCAGATAATACTCCAAGTCTTTCAACTAATCTCATCTTCAGTCAGGTGCAGCTTTCTTTCCAGATCTGCACAGACTTCCAAGTATGGAACTCCATCATCAATCTCCATGGGTTCTGGGTCAAACACCATGTCTTCTACTGAGATGGCCCATAGTTGGCTACTTCCTTTACTCCGGGTCTTCGGACCTATAAATAACCGGGTTTCCGAGCCAAGGTTAGGGCTAGGATAGGGCTGGATTTCACAAGTAGTACATTCAAAAAAGTCTAACAAAAGATGTTGCAAAATGGAGTGAGTTCAAAAGAACTCAGCAAGGCAGTTATCCTATAATAACACAGATACATGACACAAAGCATAGCATGATGCAATATGATATGAAACACATAATGCAAATATGATTCTAACTCTATGTATGCTAGTCTCTATGGTAGACATGTTTTAATTCATAGCACCATACTTCTTTAGGTAAGACTCAGTCACTCAACACCGAGGGGAATTGGGTCCTGCATCCCTCTCGGACAATCCATGGCTGGGGTTTTGGTCACCGCTCTCTCACATCACCATTTGGTCTAAGTATTGGCGAATGTCAAGGTAAAACCTAGCCCAATGCAAGTCATCTACTCAGTCGCATCAAGTCAGATCCGGATACTTCCATTCCTCCCATCTCGGTATCCTTTCCGGTATCCTTCACACTAGAGTCACAAATATTACCCACCGGACTCAACAACCCTATTGGTCATCCACAAATAGTTGACGGGAAGCACTCACATCCTCTCACGGATATGACTCACCGGTCTCGAGTGTCCGTGAGCCCAAGTCTAGCTATTTGCAACCCTACCAATAAATGGCCCCTTCCGAGTATCCGTAGTATGTTTATGTCCTCTCACGGGTTGGTTACCGGTCTTGATCGCCCATCAAACCATACCCTACCATGGGTCATTCGGTCTCAATGCCCTTCCGATTCGGGTCTGATACGATAGGGACATCCTAGCCAAACACTACTAGACAAGTCCTATGTATGTCATCCAATAATCTGAAAAAGTGTCGATGGGCACCTTCGGAGAACATCCCATACTTTCCCTCCGATGCCTAAGGACAGAAGCGTCAATAAGACACTCCCCAATCCCAAATTATACCTAAGCAATCACATGCTCAAGTCCATCATACCATATACAAATGATACATCATCATAATAGAAGTTAAGTCATAACATCGCAATGATTCATCACATATATAAGTAACAAGCATGACTAATCATTATAACAAGAATATATATAAACACAATATTACTGTCCTAAAGCATGTACAGCAATCCTATGATGTCCAAAAGTAATAAAGAAACTATGTTCACTAAGTTATGAACATCAAGACATAATCACTTAGCCTATGTATTTGTGGTGATAACCGTCCTTAAGTTGTGTTGATGATGATCCAAGGGTCACAAAAGAATGATCCAATAATGGTACTAAGACCCTAGACAAACATAAATGAAAGATTAGAGAAGAAATCGGGAAAATCGGAGGTCGAACGGGTCAAAAACGATGAAGAACACAGTTCAGCACCTTCTTGGTCGATGCTCCTTGGTCGATGGGATCGATCAAGAAGGATTGACCAAAGACAGTATCGGGCTGCAAGGTGGATTTTGGTGATTTGGTCTGAAATCGGTCTTCCGGGGCTCGGATCGATTTGAAACTTGGAGGGATGATTAATAACAATATAAGGACACTATAGAACAAGAATTAACACAATCTAATGGCCCAATTGAAAACCCCCAAATTGAAACCCTATGTTCTAAAGACAAGAATCATAGCATGACTTGAAATCAAATGAAATTGCATTGGAATTGAATGAATTAGCTAAGGGAACTGATGGGAAATGGATTAGAATCATATCCTAGCATAGATCATAGACATTGTACACTATATACCTCAGTTTAGGACAAGAACATATGAAGTTAAGAAGAAAATCAAAGTAATGCAAATGCAAGGATTGAAATGAGAGCATATCATCAATGGAAATAGAATGAGATCAATGATTAGCTAAGAGTGAACACTTGGAGTGATGGTTGCAAGGTTGCAGTATCAGCTCCAAGGTTGTAACAGCAAGAAAAGAAAAAGAAAGGAGTAGAATAGAGAGTGAGAGTGATAGTGATGAATCATACCTTGAATGTCCGATGGAGACAAGAGACAATGATTGTAATGATTGGGGGCAAGAATCATTCACAAACACCAAGAGGGTGCCTTGGGAAGTTCCACTCTCATTCTTAGTGGCCTAAATGAGTGTAATAGGGTTCAAAACACGAGGCTAGCATAAATAGATGAGAGAATATTCCAAAAAGCATCATTTACTAGAATCTGGGCAGCCTTGGTCGATGGGATCGACCAAACAAGTTTCGGCAGAAAATCAGCAATAGTTTAGCAGCTTTGGACAGGGATTCGGAGGGTTATATGGGGTCAAATTGAATGGGATTTTCTCCTACAAGTCAACCAAGAAGTCTAGTTTCAGGAAATACCTTCGGATTGTGCTCGGGAGTTCATTAGGTACTTCAAATAATTCATCCCTCTTTGATGTGCAGATTCTAAACAATCACTGACAATGCATCCAAGTATGGAGCACCATCAACCATATCCAAGGGTTTCAGGTCAAATACCATGTCTTCTATAGAGAGGGCCCATAGAGACCACTTTCTTCACTTCGGGACATGGATCCACCCTAAGGGAAAGGTCTGACATGACTTCCTAAGGCTTTCAAAGATAGTAACACTGAAATTAAGGTCCAACATCAAGGTCTAACATTAAACAAGCCTTTCTTTATCCCAAAATGAATAGGGAGTCCTGGTTAGGTTTGGGCTGGATTTCACATTGTTGAAAGCGAGTTAAAACCAAATCAAGATCTCATAACCGGTAAGTTACTCTTAACTTCAACTCTTGTTATTGATCTATTCTTTGATTTTTGCATTGCATAAATACCATATGCATTGTTTTGATTTATAGTTGCCTGTGCATTGTATGAATACCACATGCATTGCCCTGACTTATTCTTTACTTATGCATTACATACATATCATATGCGTTGCTTGATTTAATCCTTACCGATGCATTGCATATAGACCATATGCATTATTTTGATTTATTCTTGCCATATGAGTTTGCCTAGTCTGTATGAAGTGCCTGTGAGTAGTGTTTTGAGTTCCTCTTAGCTGTTTGAGAAGTCAACCAAGAGTCCAGACTTCTTTACCTATTAGACCTATTTTTCATTGTACCTTCCTTCCCCTTGGTAAAGATTCAGTGGGAGGATCACACCCCTGAAGAAGTTTCCCCATCATTTGAAAGCCCAGGTATGCCTTCAATTTCGAGGGCGAATTTTTTTTTTAAGGGGGGGGGGGGAGATTGTGAAATCCCACCTAACCCTAACCTTGCTGATGTGCCAAATGCATACCTACCATATACATTGTTTGATTTATTCTCTGTCGTATGAGTTGCCTAGTTTCATTTGGTAAAAGTTTACCCCAAAGTTGATCTATTCTTTCTACGATTTCTTCTTGTGCCTCCTACTCCCTTTGATAAGAGGATGATCTTAAGTCATTCCCATGACTGATCCTTCTATCCCTGTTGTTCTAGAGTGGATCTCCATACACTTTATAACCTTGTGTTTTTCCCCACATGATGATTTCGAAGGGAAATCAAGTGTGATCTTCATGATTTGTTATTCCTTCTAATTGTTTCAAGACTTCAAGCTTTTCATCTTCTGTTCTTCAATCAAAGGTTAGTAATCTCATGTGTTGTATTGATCTACTCTTATTATGTTTTATTCTTTGTAATTGAGACTATGAAGAAGATGCTGCATCCTTGCAACCATCTCTTCTACAATCTCCTTTCATTCTTAAGGTTTTATGATCTTCATATTGATCTTCGCCATGATCCTTGTGAAATCTTTATGAAGCCATGACCATACTTTCGATTTGATTTCAAAGCATGTTAGATTTACTCCTTTGTTTTTGTTACAAAAGACTTACTGTTACTTGTTTTCCAAAGATTTTGGGAGAAGAAAGGTCAAGATAAAAGCAATGTTCTCCATCTCTTTGGAAGCCAAGTGCTCTCCCAATTTCGAGGACGAAATTATTTTAAGGGGGGGGGGAGATTGTAAAATCCAGCCCAAACCTAACCAGGACACCCTATTCGTTTTGGGATAAAGAAAGGCTTGTTTAATGTTAGACCTTGATGTTGGACCTTAATTTCAGTGTTACTATCTTTGAAAGCCTTAGGAAGTCATGTCAGACGTGTCCCTTAGGGTGGATCCATGTCCCGAAGTGAAGGAAGAGGTCTCTATGGGCCCTCTCTATAGAAGACATGGTATTTGACCCGAAACCCTTGGATATGGTTGATGGTGCTCCATACTTGGATGCATTGTCAGTGATTGTTTAGAATCTGCACATCGAAGAGGGATGAATTATTTGAAGTACTTGATGAACTCCCGTGCTTGATCCAAGGGTATTTCTTGAAACTAGACTTCTTGATTGACTTGTAGGAGAAAACCTCACTCAATTTGACCCCGTATAGTCCTCCGAATCCCTGTCCAAAGTTGCTGAACTATTGTTGATTTTCTGCTCAAACTTGTTTGGTCGATCCCATCGACCAAGGAGCATCGACCAAGGCTACCCAGATTTGAGTAAAAGATGCTTTTTGGAATATTCTCTCATCTATTTATGCTAGCCTCGTGTTTTGAACCCTACTACACTCATTTAGGCCACTAAGAACGAGAGTGGAACTTCCCAAGGCACCCTCTTGGTGTTTGTGAATGATTCTTGCCCCCAATCATTACAATCATTGTCTCTTGTCTCCATCGGACATTCAAGGTATGATTCATCACTATCACTCTCACTCGCTATTCTACTCCTTTCTTTTCTTTTCTTGCTGTTACAACCTTAGAGCTGATGCTGCAACCTTGCAACCATCACTCCAAGTGTTCACTCTTAGCTAATCATTGATCTCATTCTATTTCCATTGATGATATGCTCTCATTTCAATCCTTGCATATGCATTACTTTGATTTTATTCTTAACTTCATATGTTCTTGTCCTAAACTGAGGTGTATAGTGTACAATGTCTATGATCTATGTTAGCATATGATTCTAATCCATTTCCCATCAGTTCCCTTAGCTAATTCATTCAATTCCAATGCAATTTCATTTGATTTCAAGTCATGCTATGATTCTTGTCTTTAGAACATAGGGTTTCAATTTGGGGGTTTTCAATTGGGCCATTAGATTGTGTTAATTATTGTTCTATAGTGTCCTTATATTGTTATTAATCATCCCTCCAAGTTTCGGATCTATCCGAGCCCCGGAAGACCTATTTCGGACCAAATCACCAAAATCCACCTTGCAGCCCGATACTGTGTTTGGTCGATCCTTCTTGGTCGATCCCATCGACCAAGGAGCATCGACCAAGAAGGTGCTGAACTGTGTTCTTCTCCGTTTTTGACCCATTCGACCTCCGATTTTCCCGATTTCTTCTCTAATCTTTCATTTATGTTTGTCTAGGGTCTTAATACCATTATTGGATCATCATCAACACAACTTAAGGTAAGGACGGTTATCCCCACAAATACATAGGCTATGTGATTATGTCTTGATGTTCATAACCTAGAGAACATAGTTTCTTTATTACTTTTGGACATCATAAGACTATTGTACATGCTTTAGAGCAGTAATGTTGTGTTTATATATATTCTTGTTATAATGATTAGTCATCCTTGTTACTTATATATATGATGAATCATTGCGATGTTATGACTTAACTTCTATTATGATGATGTATCATTTGTATATGGTATGATGGACTTGAGCATGTGATTGCTTAGGTATAATTTGGGATTGGGGAGTGTCCTATTGACGCTTTTGTCCTTAGGCATCGGAGGGAAAGTATGGGATGTTCTCCGAAGGTGCCCATCGACACTTTTCCGGATTATTGAATGACATACATAGGACTTTTCTAGTAGTGTTTGGCTAGGATGTCCCTATCATATCAGACCCGAATCGGAAGGGCATTGAGACCGAACGACCCTTGGTAGGGTCTGGTTTGATGGGCGCTCAAGACCGGTAACCAACCCGTGAGAGGACATAAACCATACTACGGATACCCGAAAGGGGCCATTTATTGGTAGGGTTACAAATAGCTAGACTTGGGCTCACGGGCACTCGAGACCAGTGAGTCATATCCGTGAGAGGACATGAGAGCTTCCCGTCTACTATTTGTGGATGACCAATAGGGTTGGTGGGTCCGGTGGGTAATATCCATGACTCTAGTGTGAAGGATACCGGAAAGGATCCTGAGATGGGAGGAATGGAAGTATTCGAATCTGACTTGATGCGACTAAGTAGATGACTTGCATGGGGCTAGGTTTTACCTTGACATGCGCCAATACTTAGACCAAATGGTGATGTGAGAGAGCGGTGACCAAAACCCCGGCCATGGATTGTTCGAGAGGGATGCAGGACCCAATTCCCCCCGGTGTTGAGTGACTGAGACTTACCTAAAGAAGTATGGTGCTATGACTTAAAGCATGTCTACCATAGAGACTAGCATACATAGAGTTAGAATCATAATTGCATCATGTGTTTCATATCATATTGCATCATGCTATGCTTTGTGTCATGTATCTGTGTTATTATGAGAAAACAGCGTTGCTGAGTTCTTTTGAACTCACTCCTTTTTGCAACATCTTTTGTTAGACTTTTCTGCAGGTACTACTTGTGAAATCCAGCCCTAACCTTGGCCCGAAAGCCCGGTTGTTTATAGGTCCAAAGACCCGAAGTAAAGGAAGTAGCCAACTATGGGCCAACTCATTAGAAGACATGGTGTTTGACCCAGAACCCATGGTGTACAACCCAGCCCTAACCTTGACCCGGAAACCTTGTTATTTGTAGGTCCAGTGACCCGAAGTAAAGTAAGAAGTCAGCTTTGGGCCATCCCAGTGGAGGACTTGGTGTCTGGCTTTGAATCCATGAGAGTTGATGATGAAGTTCTATTTATGGAAACTGAATCTTGATGAAGATCGGATTAGTTGATGGACTTGGAGTGCTCTCTATCATGGTTTGAAGGCATTTCTACCTATTAGGTAAGTCACTTGATATGTGTGCAAAACCCCTTTAGGATTGGATTTGATCTGGGTCTTCAATTCCCTGTTTTGGAATTGCTGTCTGCATTGGTCGACTGATTGGTCGACTGGACCAGTCGACCAATCCACTCGACCAATGGGTGCTGTCTTTGGCAATTAGTGTCACGCCCTCCCAGCCGGTACCCTATCTGGCATACCCGAGAGTGTGATCCACAGCCCGAAGATCAGGTATCGAGTGATCAACCTCCCACATAAACAATAACATAATCATGAACAATCATAACAAAAGTGCGGAAGATAAACCATAGATCCAATAAAGAAAGAATGAATCATAAATGAATCAGAATAATAGATATAATCAGAGTATCTAACAGATAAGTAAAGTGAGGCAAAAATCCCACTTTACAACCAGCGGAAAAGTAGCTCTAAAGAGAATAAACTAAATAAAATCTAATCTCAGTAGCTAGTACATTGGGTAACTAAATTGTTCTCCACTTTATAGACAACATCCTTATAAGTGTAAATCTCATAAATGGCACAAGGACGCTTCCACTCGATGGTCGGACTAAGCATCGTACGGAGCATAACCACTCGCGGGATCTTCGAGTAATTGTGGTAACCGCAATCACCTTCCCCGGAGATATGCCTCTTCGCCTTGCGCTTCTTCATAGGGACCGTCATAGTACTCAAGACACTGCAGGATAGTCTAACAAACATTGTACAATAAAGGAATGAGTTTCAAAGAAACTCGAAGAAGGCGCTTAAAATCCATAATAACATAAATGGCGAGGATTCCGAACAATCATAAATGCAATATGATATGAGACAAGCAATGAATGAATGAATCTAACTCTATGTATGCTGGTCTCTATTGGCAGACATGCTTTAAGTCATAGCACCGTACTTCTTTAGGAAAGTCCACTCACATCCTCAACCATTTAAGATATCTTGGATTCTCTCACGGATCATTTCACCGGTCTTGAGCAGCCGATTGGTAATGGGTCCTTCATCCCTCAGGACAAACCATGGCAGGGGGTTAAGTCAACACACTCTCTCACAACCATTTGGTATAAGTACTGGCGCATGTCAGGGTAAAACCTAGCCAAATGCAAGTCTTCTACTTAGTTACATCAAGTCAGATCCAGATACTTCCGGTCCTCGTCCCTGACGATCCTTTCCGGTATCCTTCACACTAGAGTCCTCATAGTCTTTGACTACGGACTCATCAACCCTATTGGTTATCCACATATGGTAAACGGGAAGCTCTCACGTCCTCTCACGGGTTGGTTACCGGTCTTAAGCGCCCGTGAGCCCAAGTCTATCCATATGCAACCCTCCAATAAATGGCCCCCACAATGTGATTCCTGTCCTCTCACGGGTTGGTTACCGGTCTTGAGCGCCCATGAATCCCCATTGCTACCACGGGTCGTTCGGTCTCAATACCCCTCCGATTAGGGTCTGACATAACGGGACATCCTAGCCAAACACTACTAGACAGTCCTAAATATGTCATCCAACAGTTTAGGAAGGTGTCCAGAGGGCATCTCCGGAAACATCCCATAATATTCCCGTAGTAGTCCAATGACAGAAGTGTCAAAAGGACACCTCTCCTTTCCAAACCATACTTAAGCATACACATGCATCAATTCATATCATCACATATATGGTAACCTCATATATGGAAAGAAATCAATAATTGCAATCACCTTGTATATAATTGGTAAGTAAATCATACATGAGTCAATTCAATATGAATAAGTAATGCTACTGTAATCAAAGTTATGCAACAGTAGTATATCATTGTAAGAATCTAATTTAGGAATCATATCTATGATATTCAAATATAGAAACTAGATTCATGCTATCTATGTAATTAAGGAAATAACCATCCTTACCTTTTATAACTCGCAAAGGAATCCTAAGAAATCAAGTAAGATCTTGGCAAACTTGAGAAGAAGGTCCTAAACAAGTATATACAACATATTAGGAAAGATCCCTAATAGAAAAGATACCAAAACATCCAACACAGATCAATTCTGGAGTTGCTGTACTCATTGGTCGAGTGGATTGGTCGACTGGTCCAGTCGACCAATCAGTCGACCAATGCAGACAGTAGCCCAAAAAAAAAACAGAGTTTTAAGATATGAAATCCGAATTTGGTGGTTCAAAAGGGTACTAATCAAGGGGTAAACTACATCAGTAGTATTCTAACATATAGGGGACCTCAAAACACCAATCAAATCAAGATATCAAGATCCAAATTAGGAAACAAAAAGTTACCATAATTAGATCAACCATGGATCTTGATGAATTTGAAATAGAAAACAAAGACAAGAACAATAGGAGGATGGATCATTGCTTCAGGTAAAGGTATCACGAAAACATACTTAGATCTTCAAGGAACAAGGCTTAGAAGCATAAATCTAAATAAGGAAATAAAACCTACCATATATGTAACTACCATGCATCATGAAGAACACATAGTATGGTAGAAGAGAACAACTAGAAATTTATAGATTATGGATCATGGAAGGAAAACACAAAGTAATTAACTACTAATATGATCAATATAGAAGATCCAAAGAGATCGGAATTCAAATCAGAAGTTTAACAAAGATTAGATCATGGTTTGATCATGATTCCCTCAAAAGCTTGCAATGATCATAGTTAAGATCATTGTTCTAGCCTCAAATCCTTAGGATGATCATGAGAACATGTTCAGAGATGTTTGCAACAGAGAATGCAGCATCTCTTCTACTGTCTCAACTCAAAAAGGAAAGAAAAACAAAGATGGAGGAGAAGAAAAGAGAGTAAACATACCTTTTGATGCAAAAAGAAGAGTTTCGACGAAGATCCGTCAAGAAAACACCAAGGATGCAAGGGAGATGACTTGCAGAGGTCTTTAGTTCGTTCCAGAGATTTTGGAGGCAGCAAATACGAAGTGGACTCGAGATTGGACTTAAATAGAGCAAGAACAACCTAATTGCCAAAGACAAAGCACTCATTGGTCGAGTGGATTGGTCGATCGGCCCGCCGACCAATCGGTCGACCAATGTCGACAAAGAAGTCCAAAACGAGGGAATTGAAGGCCCAGATCAAATCCAATCCTAAAGGGGTTTTGCACACAAGTCAAGTGACTTACCTAATAGGTAGAAATGCCTTCAAACCCAGATAGAGAGCACTCCAAGTCCATCAACTAATCAGATCTTCATCAGGATTCAGTTTCCATAAATAGAACTTCATCATCAACTTTCATGGATTCAAAGCCAGACACCAAGTCCTCCACTGGGATGGCCCAAAGCTGACTTCTTACTTTACTTCGGGTCATCGGACCTACAAATAACAAGGTTTCCGGGTCAAGGTTAGGGCTGGGTTTTACAATTAGGTCTTGCTTGCTCTATTTAAGTCCAATCTCGAGTCTACTTCATATTTTCTGCCTCCAAACTCTTTGGAACGAACCAAAGACCTCTGCAAGTCATCTCCCTTGCATCCTTGGTGTTTTTCTTGACGGATCTTCGTCAAAACTCTTCCTTTTGCATCAAAGGTATGTCTACACTCTCTTCTTCTCCTCTATCTCTGTTTTTCTTTCCTTTTTGAGTTGAGACAGTAGAGGAGATGCTGCATTCTCTGTTGCAAACATCTCTGGACTTGTCTCTCATGATTTTCCTAAGGATTAATGGCTAATGCAATGATCTTAACCATGATCATTGCAAGCTTTTGAAGGAATCATGATCAAACCATGATCTAGTCTTTGTTTATCTTTTGATTTGAATTCTGATCTCCTTAGATCTACTATATTGATCATGTTAGTAGTCAATTGCTGTGTTTTCTTTTCATGATCCATTATCTATCAATCTCTAGTTGTGTCTCTTCTACCATACCATGTTTTCTTCATGAATCATGATAATTACATATATGGTAGGTTTTGTTTCCTTATTTAGATTTATGCTCTTAGGTCTATTTTCTTGAAGATCTAAGTATGCTTTTCATGATACCTTTACCTGAATCAATGATTCATTCTCCTATTGTTCTTGCCTTTGATTTCTATCTTGAATTCTTCAAGAACCATGATTGATCTAATTATGGTAACTTTTTGTTTCCTAATTTGTATCTTGATGACTTGATTTGATTAGTGTTTTGAGATCCCCTATATGTTAGGATACTACTAATGTAGTTTACCCCTTGATTAGTACCCTTTTGAACCACCAAATTCGGATTTTATATCTCAAAACTCTGATTTTATAGGTTATCGTCTCGCATTGGTCGATCGATTGGTCGATCGGACCATCGACCAATCCACTCGACCAATGAGTACAAAGCAACTCCGGAATTGGTCTGTTTTGGATGTTTTGGTATCTTTTCTGTTAGGGATCTTTCCTAATATGTTGTATACACCTGTTTAGGACCTTCTTCTCAAGTTTGTCAAGATCTTACTTGATTTCTTAGGATTCCTTTGCGAGTTATAAAAGGTAAGGATGGTTACTTCTTTAACAACATAAATTGCATATCTTAGTTTCTATATTTGAATCTTGTTACGTTATTTCTTTAATTAGGTTCTTATAATGTTATACTATTGTGGTACTGTCTTGATATCAGTAACATTACTTATTTATATTGAATTGACTCATGTATGATTTACTTACCAGTTATATACAAGGTGATTGTAAATATTGATTTCTTTCCATATATGAAGTTACCATATATGTGACGTTATGAATGGATGCTTGTGTATGCTTAAGTATGGTTTGGAAAGGAGAGGTGTCCTTTTGACACTTCTGTCCTTGGACAACTACGGGAATATTATGGGATGTTTCCGGAGATGCCCTCTGGACACCTTCCTAAACTGTTGGATGACATATCTAGGACTGTCTAGTAGTGTTGGGCTAGGATGTCCCGTTATGTCAGACCCTAATCGGAGGGGTATTGAGACCGAACGACCCGTGGTAGCAATGGGGATTCATGGGCGCTCAAGACCGGTAACCAACCCGTGAGAGGACAAGAATCACATTGTGGGGGCCATTTATTGGAGGGTTGCATATAGATAGACTTGGGCTCACGGGCGCTCAAGACCGGTAACCAACCCGTGAGGGGACGTGAGAGCTTCTCGTTTACCATATGTGGATGACCAGTAGGGTTGATGAGTCCGTAGTCAGGGACTATGAGGACTCTAGTGTGAAGGATACCGGAAAGGATCGTCAGGGACGAGGAATGGACGTATCTGGATCCGACTTGATGTAACTAAGTAGAAGACTTGCATTTGGCTAGGCTTTACCCTGACATGCGCCGGTACTTAGACCAATGGTTATGTGAGAGAGTGGTGACCTATACCCCCAGCCATGGAATGTCCCGAGGGATGCCGGACCCATTACCAACTGATGATGAGTGATTGAGACTTTCCTAAAGAAGTACGGTGCTATGACTTAAAGCATGTCTGCCAATAGAGACCAGCATATATAGAGTTAGATTCATACATTCATGGTTTGTTTCATACCATATTGCATTTATGTTTGTTCTGAAATCCTGCCATTTATGTTATTATGGATTTAACTGCCTTACTGAGGTTCTTTGAAACTCATTCCTTTATTGTACAATGTTTGTTAGACTATTCTACATGTACTGAATATCATGACGGCTCGTATGAAGAAGCGCAAGGAGAAGAGGCATATCTCCAGGAGAAGCGCAGGTACTTTTCCGCTGGTTGTAGAGTGGGATTTCGCCTCACTTTACTTATCTGATTTAGACACTCTGATTATATCTAGTACTCTGATTTATATATGATTTATCCTTTCCTTATTTGGATCTATGGTTTATCTTCCGCACTTTTATTATTATTGTTCATGATTATGTTATTGTTTATGTGGGAGGTTGATTACTCGATACCTAATCTTCGGGCTGTGGATCACACTCTCGGGTATGCCAGATAGGGTACCGGCTAGGAGGATGTGACACATGGAGATTGATGATGGAGTTCCATACTTGGAAGTTTGTTTAGATCTAGATAGAAAGCTGCACCTGACTGAAGATGAGATTAGTTGAAAGACTTGGAGTATTATCTGACTTGGTTTGAAGGCATTTCTACACCCTAGGTATGTCACTTGATGTGTGTGTAAAAGCCCCTGAGGTTTGGTGTTCATTTGATCCTCCAATTCCCTGTTTGGACTTTGCTGACCTGATTGGTCGATTGATTGGTCAACCAAGCAGTTGACCAATTGTGTGTTAAATCTGAGAAAATCCAATTTTAGGGTTTTTCACTGTCTATTTAAACACATTTCGTGTTTCTTAGTGTCCTCTACCTCCAAAACACTCAGAGAACTTTGGAAGACTTGTTTGAAACTCTCTTCGGTGATTTCGAAGAATTCTCCGCTAGATCTGAAGCCTCTCATCTCGGATCTGCCAATTCAAGGTTACTAATCTCTTCGATGTCATGATTTATCCTTCTTTAATCTTATTCTTGTTTGAGATTGGGAAGAAGATGTTGCATTCTTGCAACCATCTCTTTCATGATCTCATTCTTTTCTTTAGGGTCTATGATCATCATAGTGATCTCAACTCTAACCCTGAAAATTCTTCTTGAAACCCTAATTCTTCTTATGGATCTAATTTCTTAGCCGACTGAACCTAATTTTATGACATACTTGTATTTGATTATGATTACCTTTTTCTTGGATGAGATCTAAATCATCCCTAGTCTTTTTGTGATTTTCATATTATATTTTTCATCGAATTCTAGGGTTTTCACCCAATTGGGGAAACCATGATTTCAAATTGGAAGGTAGTATTTTAATCATTATTAATGCCTAACTTTGCTCCCTTAGTGTTACAATACTATCCTAAAGTTTTCCTCCAAGTTTTGTGAAGTTCCAAACCCTGTAGATTGAGTTTCAGATCAATTTTCCCGTATTTGCTTCGTACTGACCTCGTTGGTCGACTGATTGGTCAACTGAGTTAGTAGACCAATCAATCGACCAATGAAGTCAGAAACTCTATTTTTCGCTCTATTTAATATGTTTTCTCTCCAATCTTTTAGGCTTCTTTCCTAATGTTGTATCTATGATTGTTAGGGGTTTAATTGCTAAGTTTGGAACCTCTCTCTTTGATCTTTGGATTATCTTCGACGATAATTAAGGTAAGGACAATTATTTCATAATAACATAGATCGCGTATACTTTGGTTTCTAATTTAAAAACTTTGAGTTTAACTACTGTTATTGTATTTTATACTTCTGATGTACTACTGTAAATACAGTAGCACTTCACTTATGTCTTCTTTTTCATTATTCAAGCTTTTATGAAATGCTTATTGCTGCATATTGTTTAATGATTGGATTATGCTTTTACATTCTCTTTTGTATGATGAGGTGTTGATTGTGTATGTCATGACTGGTCTGAGAATGTGATTGATTAGGTATGGTTTAGGATTAAGAGGTGTCCTTTTGACACTTCTGTCCTTGGACATCAACAGAAATAGTATGGGATGTTTTCGGGGTTGCCCATTGACACCTTTTTGAACCATTGGTTGTCATACTTAGGGCTGTCTAGCAGTGTTTGGCTAGGATGTCTCCGTTATATCAGACCCTAGTCGGAAGGGTATTGAGACCGAATGACCCATGGTAGCAATGGGGATTCATGGGCACTCAAGACCGGTAACCAACCCGTGAGAGGACAGGAATCACATTGTGGGGGCCATTTATTGGGAGGGTTGCATATGGCTAGACTTGGGCTCATGGGCGCTCAAGACCGATAACCAACCCGTGAGGGGACATGAGAGCTTCTCGTTTACCATATGTGGATAACCAATAGGGTTGATGAGTCCATAGTCAGGGACTATGAGGACTCTAGTGTGAAGGATACTGGAAAGGATCGCCAAGGGCGAGGAATGGACATATCTCGAACTTGATATGACTGAGTAGATGACTTGCATTGGGCTAGGCTTAACCCTGACATGCGCCAATACTTAGACCAATGGTGAAGTGAGAGAGTGGTGACCTAACCCCCAGCCATGGATTGTCCCGAGGGATGACGGTCCCATTACCAACCGGAGCCGAGTGACTAAGACTTACCCAAAGAAGTATGGTGCTATGACTTAAAGCATGTCTGCCTTTAGAGACTAGCATACATAGAGTTTAGATGCATACATACATTATCTATTTCATATTGCATTGCATCTTGTTATGTTCTGCAGCATGTTAGTTATGTTGTTATGAGTTAACTTGCCTTGCTGAGTTCATTCGATCTCACTCCTTTTTGTGCAATCTTTTTGTTAGATTATTCTACAAGTATTGACTTCTATGAAGGACAATATGATGAAGCGCAAGCCAATGAAGCGTACTACACGCAAGGTGCTGGAAACAATGAAGATCACACTGATGATCCCTCGAGCGATCACGTTGCACACTACGATTAGACATAACGTAAAATGGGAACATCTGTGTTGGATTGATGAAGACCACTATTTTGAAGATGTTATCTATAGAATAGAAAACTCGTAGTTCAGTTTGACTTTCTTTCCTTACTTTTCTTTAGAAACAGTTGTAATTCTTTTTAGACTTACGTGCTACATTCCGCTGTAACTGTGAAGTGAGATTTCGTCTCACTCTACTTCTTTTGATGTGGTTACATATGGTATCATTTTTTTCGCACTCTGATTATACTGATATTCATTTCCTGATTTAGATCTTTTGTTTATAATATTAAAACGTTGATTATTCTCTATTCATGAATATGTTATTGCATATGTGGGAGGATGATTTCCTCGATACTTGATCTTCGGGGCTGTGGATCACACACTCGAGTATGCCAGTTAGGGTACCGCCTCGGGGGATGTGACACTACTACTGTTGACTATAATGGTCAAACACTCTGAAGACCAAGTTGGTGACTCACACAATACTGGTTATGGTGACTAAGTTGATGAAGACTATCAATACGAGATTGGTACTTATCTGGAGCAGTTCGATTTTGCACTTGTGTGCTAGGGATGGGATATCGTCCTATTCTCTTTTGACTTTTATTTGATTCGTTGAGACCGTAGTTTAGTTGTTCCCCTTTTTATTTTGGAACCGGTTGTAACGCTTACTTTTACTCGATCTACCTTCCGTTGTTATTATAGAGTGGGGTTCCCCCTTATTTCTGCTTTTTGACTATGTATTTTATTGGTATCTTTTCCGCACTCTGATGTTCTTTTGTGATCCTTCTGAGGTCCTTTATTGACTTTTATTATTAAAGTAATTGAATACAAAGATTTGTTCTTGCTTTTGATTATGTTATTGTTCTAAGTGGCTATGATCGTTCCTAAACTTGATCGGCGAGACCGTGAATCACTCCCCCGGGTAATCCAGATAGGGTACCCATTGGTGGATTTAGGGCGGGATGTGACAGGCATGAACTGATAAATCAGACTTATGGATTATACACATAGATGGCTCAAGTAGCAGCTCTGGGCTCAGAGCAGTTTGACTCTTAAAAGTCCCGGAGACTTCAAGATCAGCTATGCCCTAAGATTTAATTTCCCAGCTTCAAATAATGAAGCTAAATACGAAGTTGTTATTGCAGGACTACGGGTAGCCCAAGCACTCAGAGCCCAGGAGTTGGAAATAAGAAGCAACTCTCGACTTGTTGTAAACCAAATCAAGGGAGAGTACAATGCAAAAAATGAGAGAATGGCGAAGTATTTTGCAAAGGTCGAGCAACTTCAAACATTTTTCGATCAGATAACTTTCTACCAGATACCCAGAAAAGAAAATGAGACGGTAGACGAACTCTCCTGGCTATCTTTAGCCAATTACAAGAATTTGGATTCAACAGTTTACATTGAAGAATTAAACTGCCCGAGTACACAAGAATCCAAAGTCCTTGAAATCGGGAATAATCCCGACTGGACAACTCCTTTAATGTCTTATTTAAAGGATAGCAACTCCCCGACCGAATCGAAGGAGGCACAGAAGGTTAAAAATCAAGCAGCTCGGTTCACAATCATAGATGGTCTTTTATACAAAAGATCCTTTATCAAGCCTCTCTTGAGATGCATTAGACCTTCTCGAGCCTGCTATGCCTTGGCAGAAGTCCACGAAGGGATATGTGGCGGTCACATGGGCGGGAAAGCATTAGCACATAAGGTGTTACGATCGGGAATATACTGGCCATCCATGTAGAAGGATTCCCTTGAATATGTTTGTAAATGTAAGCAATGTCAGAAATATGCAATTGTCCCAAAAGTACCAACAGTGCCACTCTCGCCAATTTCTAGCCCGACCCCCTTCGCAATGTGGGGAATGGACTTAATCAAAAAACTTCCAAAGGCTTCAAGAATCAGGAATATCTTGTCGTTGCCATTGACTACTTTACAAAGTGGGTCGAGGCGGAACCTTTGGCTACCATCACGGAGAAACAAATGGAAATAATTTTTCGAAGAAAAGATTATCTATAGGTTTGGAATACCTCAGATTTTGGTGACAGACAATGGAAGGCAATTCGAAGGGTCGGGGTTCAAAGCTTTCTGTGGAAGATACCACATTGAACATCGATGTGCTTCGGTAGCCTACCCACAAAGAAACGGACAAGTTGAAGTCATGAATAGAACACTGCTGAACGGGATCAAAAAAAAAATTAGAAGATAGTCAGGCAATTTGGATCGAAGAACTTCCGAGTGTCCTGTGGTCATACCGAACCACAACCCGAACCCCAACGGGAGAAACACCATTTTGCCTCGCATATGGTACCAAAGCTTTGGCTCCTGTAGAAGTTTTGGCCGGGTCATTCAGCTACAATGCCTTTGATGAAAAGCAAAACAACCAGGGCATAAGGGAAAATTTGGACTTCCTACAAGAAACCTGAGAAAGAGCTCAACAAAGAAATCAATTGTACCAGAATAGGGTAGCTCAGTACTATAACTCCTGGGTGAAAGACCGAAGATTTCGATCAAGAGATTTGGTATTAAGGACCGGAGCTTCCGACCCTAGGAATCAGGGAAAGTTAACTCCAACCTGGGAGGGGCCATATATCGTTGACAATGAAACAAAACCGGGAGCATATTGATTGAAAGAACCAATAACGGGAAAGCCGATTGATCGGTCATGGAACTCCACCTACCTGAGAAAGTTCTATCAGTAGTTTTGTTTCTTTTTCAAAATCAATAAAAGATTCGGGGTCCAACCCGATAACTTTGCACCTTTCTTAAGGACTTAGCACTTTTTCAAGATAATAAAAGATTCGGGGTCCAACCCGATCACTTTGCACCTTTCTTAAGGACTTAGCACTTTTTCAAGACAATAAAAGATTCGGGGTCCAACCCAATCACTTTGCACCTTTCTTAAGGACTTAGCACTTTTTAAAGGCAACAAAAGATTCGGGATACAACCCAATCACTTTGCACCTTTCTTTAGAACTTAATACATATCCATGGCTTTACTCCTAAATAAGTTACAAAGAAACAACAATTATTAACAACACAGCAATAATGAAATAAGTCAAATTTCTTTCAAAATGTGCTTCCAAATACAAGGAGTTACATGGCTCGGGATACAGCTAGTTACAAGACTTAGGAACAAGGAGTTATATGGTTTGGGATACAGCTAGTTACAAGACTAGGGAACAAGGAGTTACATGCCTTGGGATTCAAAAACTTCAACAAGATCACACCGGCAAAGTCGATACTCAGTGATTGATATACTGAAGCATCTTCGAACCTTTCGCAGTTGCTGAAAGCAAGATTCATGTGCCGATCGAAAGCCATGAGCTTACCAACGAGCTGACTGCCATTTTGGATTGTCACTCGCATTCTGTCCCGATGGCTCAGTCATCCTTCACGGATGGACTTGGGGAAGATCTCGCCTCTACGGGCTGCTCGACCAAACCTTCATTTGACATGTTAGTGTCAACAATGGTGTCAGTTGGGGACCCTTGGACTTCATCTTGAGACTTCTCGATCTCCCCATCCTCAATCTCATCCTCAGGCTCACCCTCAGGAACCTTAGGAAGAGGATCAATATAATAAGCAGGATCAGGAAACACCATAGCAGGGAGCTCGGGGAGACCTTCTTGTCACATCCACCCAGCCGGTACCCTATCAGGCATACCCAGGATGTGATCCACAGCCCCGAAGATCCATAGTTCAGGGACCACATAATCCACATCGACGATAACACAATCATGAACAGATAATAATCATAAACTAACAATGAATGATCATGGAATTCAGAAATAAGGTGTCAGACATAATCAGAGTGCGGAAATAAATATCAAATCAGATAAATTAAGAAGGCAGTGGGCGGAATCCACTCCTTCACCAAACGGAAGTGAGGTCAAAATTTAGTTAAGTACAAGTCTCAAGTTATAAAGGTAAGTTAAAGTTATTACAATTCTTCTAAGTATACTGTCACAAAAGAAGGGGTAACTACTCATAAGTCTCCTCCATAATAAATATATCTTCTTCAAAGTTGAGGACCATGGAGACCCAACATGACTGCTCCCATACAACTCCGGGGCTAACCCTGGTACGCCTGGTAATCTTCTTCGGTATGGTCACCGAAGTCTTCAACGTAGCCAGCCTCCGGATGGTAGTATGAGGTATCTGGGTCCGCCTCAGGGAGGGTGCCATTAGAGTAATCACCTGTAGAATAGCCTAACAAAATATTGCAACAGAAAAGGAATGAGTTCAAAAGAACTCAGCAAGGAAGTTATCCCACCACACATAAACCACAAGATAATCATAAAATGATGCAGATGATATGAGGCATATAATGCAATATGACTTTATTCTAAGTATGCTGGTCATCTATGGTAGACATGCTTTAAGTCATAGCACCATACTTCTTTAGGTAGTCTCGGTCACTCATCACCGGGGGAATTGGGTCCCGCATCCCTCTCGGACAAATCCATGGTTGGGGTTTCGGTCACCGCTCTCTCACATCACCGTTTGGTCTAAGTATTGGCGCATGTCAGGGTATAGCCTAGCCCAATGCAAGTCATCTACTTAATCATATCATGCCAGTTCCAGATACTTCCATTCCTCCCCTCTCGGGATCCTTTCCGATATCCTTCACACTAGAGTCACGGATATTACTCACCGGACTCATCAACCCTATTGGTCATCCACAAATGGTAAACGGGAAGCTCTCACGTCCCTCTCACAGATCATTTCACCGGTCTTGAGTGCCCGTGAGCCCAAGTCTAGCCATTTGTAACCCTACCAATAAATGGCCCCTTTCGGGTAACCGTAATGCAATTTATGTCCTCTCACGGAGTGGATACCGGTCTTGAGCGCCCACAAATCCACACTACTACCACGGGTTGTTCGGTCTCAATGCCCTTCCGAATCGGGTCTGATATGATAGGGACATCCTAGCCATACATCTAGACAAATCCTATGCATGTCATTCAATAACCCGGGAAAGCGTCAATGGACACCTTCGGAGAACATCCCATACTATTCCCTCCGATGTCCAAGGACAGAAGCACCAGTAGGGTACCCCTCAATCCCAAGTTATACTTAAGCAATCACATGCCCAAGTTCATCATATCAGTTCACAAGATACAACGTCATAATAAACATTCAATTCATGACATTGACATAAGTCATCATATATTGAAATTGATAAACATGATAAAACATTGAAGTAATATAATGTAAACACAAAGCTACTGTTAAAAGACATATGTAGCAAGTCTAACACGATAAGAATATGAAATAGAAACTATATTTACTAGGTTAGGAATACCAAGTCAAGATTTCCATATCCTAGGTAATTACATCGATAACTATCCTTACCTTGAATCGGAGAAGAGAATGGTCCAAGATCACAAGCAGTGGCCCAAATAGTCTTAAAGTCCTAAACAAGCATATATGAAAGGTTAGAGAAGAAATCATAACAGTCGGGGATCAAACGAATCAGAACTGGGCAAAAGTTGCTGACAGCAACTCTATTGGTCGATACATTTGGTCGATAGTATCGACCAATAGTATCGACCAAATCAATTCCAGGACAGCAAGCTGGCTTTTCGGATTCTTGCCCAGATTTGGTCTTTCGGGTCTCGGATTGACATGAAACTTGGAGGATAGTCTAAGCACAACATGGGGACACTAATTATCAAGAAACTTTCATAATCCAATGGTCCATTTGGAAATCCCCAAATTGACATATTAAGGTTAAGAGTTGTAGATCATGGCATTGGCTATATCTCAATGCAAATTAGGGGAAAACATGGGGGATTAGGTAGGGAATCGTTTAGAAGTAACATGGAGTACATATGCAAGGTATAGATTAGGTTAATCATGAGCTTCATCTCAGTTTTGGTAAATAAAGCAAGTTGGTAAGCAATAAATCATGGAAATGTGTAGTCAATGATCATGAGGTGAATCAATCATAGTCATATCGGTGAAAACATCATTGTATGGGGTTTAGAAGGTTCATGGCAAGGTGTATGCAAGGTTGCAGCACCTTGGCCATGGTCCCAACAGTAAAATAGATAAAAGATGAGTGAGAAAGTGATTAGGAGAGAGAGTCATACCTTTAAAGTGGAACAAGAAAGTAGGAATGAGTGGTTGGCAATGATTGATGAAGAAGATGCTTCACCACTACCAAGGAGGAGTTCTTGGGAGGCTCTCTCACGTTCCCAGATGTTAAAAACGCGAGAATAGGGCTCCAGTCTCGAGGAATAAATAAATAGAAAAGAATATTCCAAGAATCTTTAAATCTGGGCTCAGCAAACTTGTTGGTCGATACCTTTGGTCGATGGTATCGACCAATAGTATCGACCAAAACAATCTCTGCAGAAAT
Organism: Hakea prostrata; assembly: GCF_041222555.1. NCBI lineage: Eukaryota > Viridiplantae > Streptophyta > Magnoliopsida > Proteales > Proteaceae > Hakea > Hakea prostrata. The sequence goes on from NC_142608.1 coordinate 40,759,549, forward strand.
TTTACAGAATAGTTCAGCAACTTTAGGTGCGGACTTGGAGGGCTATACAAGGTCAAATTGCATGGGGTTTTCTCCTACAGTTCACTCAAGAGGTCTAGTTTCAGGGAGTACCTTCGGATTATGCCACGGAGTCCATTTGCTATTTCAACTAGACTTGTTGATTGACTTGTAGGAGAAAACCCAACTAAATTCAAATCTGTCTGGCCTTCCAATTCCCTGTTCTAAGTTGCTGTCAAGCCTTGGTCGACAGTCGACCAACAGTAATGAAATTCGAAAATTTACAAAATTACTTCCCATTTTGACCCTACCTTTTTGGAACTCGTGAATGAAGGTCTACCCCAATCATTGGCACTCCAGAGAACGAAAAGTGTCACTCTCTTGGGCTTTCCTTGGTGTTTGTGAAGATCTTTGACTCCAATCAATAGTTTTACACTTCAATCATCAACTCAAGGTATGATTCCTCTTATTCTTCTTCTAATCTATTCATTATTCTATCAATTTATGATCTTAAGACCATGGTTGAAGTGCTGCAACCTTGCAAACACTTAACCATGAGTTTCCCCCTTTCAATTCCATGATTATCACCCCACTCTTGCTATGTTATGCTCCCATTAGGATTGCTTACATTTCATTGCTTTGATTCCTTACATTTCAACCTATTCTTGATTCAAAACTGATATGTAGATGCATGTTAGGTCTAGATTATTATGAATTCATGATTCTAACTTAATTCTTAACATTCACTTGATTAATTCCCATCATTCTTTACAATTTCAATCAATTCCAATTCGATTCTTGATATTTATCATATAGAACATAGGGCTTCGATTTGGGTATTTATAATTGGACCGTTGGATCGTCATGGAATTTAGTGTGTAGTGTCCTCATATTGTTATAATCATGCCCTCCAAATTTCATGTCGATCAGAGCACCGGAAGGTCAATTTTGAGCCAAATCTTCAATTATGCCCATTGTTAACAAGTCTTGGTCGACTGACAGTCGACCAAGCCAGTCAACCAAGAGATGTTAACATCCCTGTACTTGGCCGAATTGCTTCGTTTGACCTCCGATTCGATTGTTTTCTTCTCTGATGTTACTTGTTTGTTGTCTAGGGTACCAACACTGACTTTTGGGACTATTCTTGGTGATCATTGATTTTATTTACGACTCGATTAAGGTAAGGACGGTCGTTAACTCAAGTACATTGATTATGTAAACATGCTTATACTTTGAGAACTTAGTAGATATATTCCCTATGTGTACTCCTTAACCATGCATGACTATTATATGCATTTTTATCAGTAATTGTATGTTATATGTCATTCGGAATATCATGTTTAATTATCCTTTACGATTATGTATATGATTAATCATGTTATGACATGCCTTTAATTATATGATGAATTATTGATTTGATATGATATGATGAGATGGAACTTGTAAATGACTACGTATGACTTGGGATTGAGAAGTGTCCTTCCGACACTTCTGTCCTTGGACATCGGAGGGAATAGTATGGGATATTCTCCGAAGGTCTCCATCGACACTTTCCCGGGTTATTGGATGACATACATAGGATTGTCTAGGTGTATGGTTAGGATTATCCTTGTTGTATCAGACCCGAATCGGAAGGGTATTGAGACCGAACGACACGTGGTAGAGTATGGTTGATGGGCGCTCAAGACCGGTAACCACTTCGTGAGAGGACTTAAACCATACTGCAGATACCCAAAAGGGGCCATTTATTGGTAGGGTTGCAAATGGATAGACCTGGGCTCACGGGCGCTCAAGACCGGTAACCAACCCGTGAGAGGACGTGAGAGCTTCCCGTTTACCATTTGTGGATGACCAATAGGGTTGATGAGTCCGTAGTCCGAGTTGTTGGGAGCCATAGGATACGCTGACTCTAGTGTGAAGGATACGGAACTGAGTTGGTCGGTGCCATAGGGAAAGTATCCGGATCTGACATAATACGACTGAGTAGATGACTTGCATTGGGCTAGGCTTCGCCGTGACATGCGCCAGTACTTTTACCAATGGTGATGTGAGAGAGTGGTGACTTAATCCCCAACCATGGTTTTGATGAGGACTTTACCCAATTACCCCGGCAAACCCAAGATATCATGTATGATTGAGGGGGAGTGACAGACGACCTAAAGAAGTATGGTGCTATGGCTTAAAGCATGTCTACCTTAGAGACTAGCATACTTAGGGTTAGAATCATATATCATCATTGTCTCATATCATCTTGCATCATATCGTGACTTGTATCGAATGAATTGTGTATTATGAAATGACTTGCCTTGCTGAGTTCTTTTGAACTCATTTCTTTTGTACAATTTGTTAGATTATCCTGCAGGTGTAGAAGACTCTGATGGCGCACTCTATGACACGAGCTATGATCCTGCATACTACCCTTTGGGTGATGGCTACGCTAAGAGTCAGGATTATTGTGCCGAGGAGGATTATGGTTTGTACCAGGGTTAGCCCCACCATGGTGAGGGAGCAGCCGCGCTAGGTTCACTTCGTCCACACTTATGAAGAAACAATCATTAGGATAGAAGAAACCTTTGCGTAGTGCCCCATTTCCCTGGATTACTGTTAAACACTTGGTTATATTATCTTTAACTCTTTAAATTTACTCTTGATATGGGATTTGTAACTAAAGTGAATTAACCATCTTTCCGCTGTTTCTGAGGAAGAGTGACTTCTGATCACTTTCTTTCTCTTTTGAAACTTTATTGATATGTATTTGATCTTTGATAATTTCCGCACTCTGATTGATTATCTTTTCTTATTCACTTGATCTATTTATTACTTACTTTAAACATTGATTATATTGTTCATGATTATGTTATCGTATATGTGGGAGGCATGGCCACTCGATCTTGATCTTCGGGCTGTGGATCACATCCCGGGTATGCCAAATAGGATACCGGCTGGGTGGATGTGACACCAAGCATGGACAGCATGCTTGATGTAGGGAAATGAAAGGCTAAATTGATCCGAATTGAGTTGGGTTTTCTCCTACAAGTCAATTAACAAGTCTAGATTAGAGAAATACCTTCGAAACAAGACCGAGAGCGCATCAAGTACTTCAACTAAGCTTCCCCTCTTCTAGGTGTAGTTTCTCACTGAACACTGACAATGCATCCAAGTAAGGGGCATCACTGTCAATGTCCATGGGCTCTGAATCATACACTAAGTCTTCAACTACGAGGGCCCACAATTTCTCTTCTTCCACCACTCCGAGTCTTCGGACCTACAAACATCAAAGGATTCGGGTCAGGGTCAGGGTTAGGATAGGGCTGGGTTTTACAATGGGTCTCCAAAGGCAACCTACCCGGGCAACCCCTATTTACTGCCCGGAGGTAAAAAGGGTATTTTGGGATTTTCGGTGTTTTAAACCCCTATTTATTGGTTTCTTCAACCTAAAACGTGTTATTTCACTCCTAAGCCATCAGAGAACGTCAAAGAACTCGTGGCAAAGTGTGAAACCCAGCCCTAACCTTGACCCAAAAACCCTGTTGTTTGTAGGTCCAGCAACCTGAAGTAAGGCAAGAAGTCAGCTTTGGGCCATTTTAGTAGAAGACTTGGTGGCTGGATTGAAATCCTTGAGTGTTGATGTCAGTGTTCCATTTATGGAAACTGCACCCTGTTGAAGATCAGATTAGTTGATGGACTTGGAGTGCTCTCTGTATTGGTTCGAAGGCATTTCTACCTACTAAGTATGTCACTTTAGGTGTGTGCAAAACCCCTTGATGTTTGGACTTGATCTAAGCCTTCAAATCCACCTTTTGAAGTTGCTGTTCTGATTGGTCGACTGGACCAATCGACCAATCAATCGACCAATTGATTCTGTTTTTGTAAATTAGGTCGTGGCTACTCTATTTAAGTCTAATTCTGGGAATACTCCGCCTCATCTGCCTCCTAAGCCTCTGGAATGAGTTAGAACTCCATTCTAATCAATTCCCTTGCATCCTTGGTTGATATCTCCTTCCTCCTGCAACAAAGGTATGTCTATGTTCTCTTTTTCTTCCATCTCTGATTTTCTTTTCTTTGATCTGTTCTTGGTTGAGATCAGGAAGATGATGCTGCATTCTTGCAACCATCTATTCCATGATCTCATTTGATTCTTTAAGATCTATGATCATCGTCATGATCTTAACCCTAACCAGTTGAACTCTTGAAACCCTAGCCAATTAAATTCTTGTAACCCTAACCCTTGAATGATCTTTCTGGAAACCTTTTGGTAACCTCCCATGTGAGGGAAACCTCATGGGTAATATTTAGGTTAATCTAAATTTGATCTTCTATGTTTCTCTTGTTATTATCGGCCAACAATTTACTTCCCTTTCATCCTGTGATCTTAACCTTTCATGAGAGCCAAAAAGGTTGAAACCCTAACTTCTTGGATATATGTTATTGACCCTGTTAATAGCCAATTAATGTGTTTTCCTTACAAGAATTGTAACCTATCATCCTCTAATTCTTTATCCTTGATCATACTATGTTTTCTTCATGATCCATGATTTAACCTAATTTGGTTAATTTTTTTGTTCCTGAGTTGTGACTTGGAAACTTGATTTGGTTGGTGGTTTGATGTCCTCTATATACTAGGATGCTGCCATTGTAGTTTCGCCCTTATTTTGTACCCTTTTGAACCACCAAATTCGGTTTCTTTTTCTAAAATTTCGGATTCTTGAAGGCCACTGTCTCTGTTGGTCGACTCATTGGTCGACTAGGGCAGTAGACCAATCAATCGACCAATGAGTACAGCAACCTCATTCTTGGTCTGTTTTGATTGATTTGATATCTTTCCTTTATGTATCTTTCCTAACATGTTGTATTCACTTGTTTAAGACTTTCTTCTCAGGTTTAGTCAAGGTCTTACTTGATTCCCTAAGTTCCTTTACGAGTTAGAAGGTAAGGACAGTTATTCTTTAATTACATAGATCGCATACTCTCTGGTTTCTACCTTATGAAACTATGAGTTTACCTACTGTTGTTATACTTTATATTTCTGATTTACTATTGTGAGAACAGTAGCACTTGCTTATGTTTTCTTTTTATTATTTAAGCTTATGTGAATTGCTTATTACTATATTGTTTAACGATTAGATCATGACTGTATACTCTCTTGTATATGATGAATTGTTGATTGTGTATGTCATGTCTGATCTGAGATTGTGTCTGATTAGGTATGACTTGGGATTGAGAGGTGTCCTTTTGACACTTCTGACCTTGGACATTATCGGAAATAGTATGGGATGTTTCCGGGGTTGCCCATTGACGCTTTTCCAAATTATTGATTGTCATACCTAGGACTGTCTAGCAGTGTTTGACTAGGATGTCCCCGTTATATCAGACCCAAATCGGAAGGGTATTGAGACCGAATGACCCGTGGCAGCAATGGGGATTCATGGGCGCTCAAGACCGGTAACCAACCCGTGAGAGGACGGGAATCACACTGTGGGGGCCATGTATTGGAGGGTTGCATATGGCTAGACTTGGGCTCATGGGCGCTTAAGACCGGTAACCAACCCGTGAGAGGACATGAGAGCTTCCCGTTTACCATATGTGGATAACCAATAGGGTTGATGAGTCCGTAGTCCAGGACTATTAGGACTCTAGTGGAAAGGATACCGGAAAGGATCCCGAGAGGGGAGGAATGGAAGTATCTGGACCTGAGTTGATGTAACTGAGTAGATGACTTGCATTGGGCTAGGCTTTACCCTGACATGCACCGGTACTTAGACCAAATGGTGATGTGAGAAAGCGGTGACTTAACCCCCAGCCATGGATTGTCCCGAGGGATGCCGGACCCACTACCAACAGGAGCCGTATGCGAGACCTTCCTAAAGAAGTACGGTGCTATGACTTAAAGCATGTCTGCCAATAGAGATCAGCATACATAGAGTTTAGATGCATACATACATTATTTGTTTCATACTGCATTGCATCTTGCTATGTTCTGCCACATGTTATTTATGTTGTTATGGATTAACTACCTTACTGAGTTTCTTCGAAACTCATTCCTTTTTTTTTTTTTGTACAATCTCTTGTTAGACTATCCCCTAGGTACTGATTACTATGGAGAACAGTACAATGAAGCGCAAGCCGATGAAGCGTACTACACGCAAGGTGTTGGCAACAATCAAGATTACTCTGATGATCCCTCAGTTGATCAAGTTGCGTACTACGATTAAAGGCAACGTGGAGTTGGAACATCTCCGTTGGATTGATGAAGTCCACTATTTTGAAGATGTCATCTATAGGATAGAAGACTCTTAAGTTTAGATATCTTCTTATTTCCTTTGTTTTAGTTGAAATTCCTTTTAGACTTACATACTGCGTTCCACTATATTTGTGGAGTGAGTTTCCACCTCACTTTACTTCTTTTGATATCTACAGATACCTGGTATCATTTTCCGCACTCTGACTATATTGTTTATTCATTTCTTGTTTTGAACCTTGTTTATAATATTAACCTTGATTATTTCCTGTTTATGATTATGTTATTGAATATGTGGGAGGATGATTTCCTCGATACTTGATCTTCGGGGCTGTGGATCACACTCTCGGGTATGCCAGTTAGAGTACCGGTTGGGAGGATGTGACACAAAGAGGGAGAACATTGCAGAGAACTTCCAGAGAGCTTTATGTTCCTCAATTGAAGTTTTTCTAAGGTTAGTATTTTCTTTCTTCTTCTAATTATCTTTCTTTCTTGTTCTTCACTATTAGAAAATCCTTATGGGATGATGTTTGTTTGAAAGATACCTAAACCCTATCCCTACCTTGCTGTAGAGTGATTCCCCAATCACTCTACTTCATCCATTTTATTTCCAGATAGATTTTGGATAAGATCTAAATTAAGATTCGATAGTTTTTCATTTCAATTTGATTATTTAAATACCTATCAATGTTATAACTTGTTCTTAGATAATTCATTTTCTACTTGATTTGATTGAGTCTTAGATTCATATCCCAAAGCATATTGTGTATTAGAACAATTTATGTCCTTTTTAGACCAAGGTCTCTTGACATGGGTCACCAGGACAACACCCATATGGGTGTTGTCCTAGTGACCCATACCCCCTATGGGTCTCCCCTATAAAACCCCTACCAGATACTATTCATACAACCCGTACCCCTTGGGATGATTGACCATGGGTCTCCCTGGGCAACCCATACCCCCATGTGTCTCCCCAATCAACCTATATGGGTACTATTCATGCAACCCATACCCCTATGGGTTTCCCCAATCAATCCATATGGTTATTATTCATACAACCCATACCCCCAATGGGTCTCCCCAACCAACCCATATGGCTACTATTCATGAAACCCATACCCTCCCTGGGTTGCATGGTCAAGGTCTCCTAGGCAGCCCCTATCCGTTACTATTCATAAAACCCCTACCTGTCAATTTTAGTTTTATTTCTATTTTCAACATTGGACCTTGAGAGTTGTTTCTAACCTTTAACAAACATTTAAATAGGACTTCTCTTAAAGTAGTACAATTAAATTACAAGGTGAGGGGAATTCATTACCTATGCTTATCTTTAATCTTAACACGATGTTCTACTTTTACATTCACCTGTATCCTACTATTTAGAGATGTTACATTCTTGTAATGCTCTAAGAATATAAATTATGATTGTTTGTATGAACTATTGGTGCCTTGTTGTATTAGTACAAAAAAGACTTGATCTGGGGTTGAGATTTATCCATTAGATTAGGGACAACTGGTTAGGCACCCCGTCATGTCATACCCTATCAGCAGGGGTGTTGAGGCCGAGTGACCCGTGGCAGCAACTTGTATAGGAGCATTATTACATCTAATGGCATCATCATGTCACTCCATAATATGTTAGCAAATTATTGTTATTACTTAATGTTTGAATGAAGATATGCATGTGTATATGAATTACTCACTAAGTTCTTTAGAACTCACCCTCGTGGATATGTGATTTAGATTTTGTTACAGATCCAAATGCCAAGGCGATTCAAGAATATGAGATGCCAACGACCGATCCGTACTGTGTACCGGGTTACAGGGATGACGACATGAACGGTGACACAAGTGCATACTACGAAAGTGCATACTATGATGATTAGACCTGCATTCTGGAAGACAAAGTTAATCCAAGAGACTAAACATTTTGAGTTTCAAATTCACCATTTAGTTAAAGATACTTACTTAATGTAATTCCTTAGGAGATTGATTCATTCCTTTTCAGATAGTTTTCATTCGAGGATTAATTTTGATAGTTTAAACCTTACTTCCACTTATTTGTTTGAGATCCTTTTGAGATCCTTGATTACTTTTTGTGATATTCATTCTTTAATATTAAAACATTTGATTTATTCTTGCTCATGATTATGTTATTATGTGAAATGGTATGTGATGTGAATGAACTGGATCTTGTGACTGTGGATCACTCCCTCGGGTATTCGAGTAAATGGATACCAGCTGGGTGGATGTCATATAGTCCGCCCCTTTGAAAGAAACGCCCCCTATACGGCTATCTTGGAGGCCAAATAGAAGTAGATTGAGTGTTGGCCATGTTTGCCATAGAGGAGAAGGTTCAACAATGGTTAGTTCACCTCACAAACGAATTTCTTAAGTAAGTAACATATCTCGTAATTCATCTTATGAGATAGGGGGATTGCGAGTGGTAATGATAGTCACAAAAGGAGAGTCTTCAATGCCCAACCATTCAGCATATGCAAACATAACTTTTCATCATTAACAAGTCTTCCCATAGCTGCAAGTTGATCAGAGACATTTTTATCCAAAGAAGGGATATGTATAGCTTAGGCGTTGTATCTAGCATGGCCTCGAACAAAACTGATTGGAGGGCAAGAATCCATGTAGCCAACCCCATTTAGTTGGGACAAGGCTTGTTGTTGTTGTTGGTTATCACTATCAGTGACATCAGCCCATTAATTACAAGACCTTAACTATCAACTACAGAGTGGTAGAAATTGAGAGCGCTGGTTCAAAACCATGTTGCTAATACTTGAAGAAGCAAAACAAATTGTTAAAGCGCATCTTTCTATTTTAGATAATCATTGACAATCTCATTCTGGTAGGGATTTTGACCAATGACAAAAGATTTGGATGGGGAAACCTTAAAATGTAGCACCTCATTGAACCTATCAGCAATAAATTTTTTATGTTCTTATGAACATTACAGATCAAACTGATAAGCAAGCATATCACATGGACAGAGTATTGCAATATATATTAGGATGAGTGCTTTAACCCCTCACATACAATTCATTAGAACACATGTCACACATCCTTTTCGACATCCACATATGTATGAAGGAGAACCCTTAGGTCCTACACTTCTTTTTCTTTTCTTTTTTCTCTTCTTTTTTTGCCCTTCTTTGGAGGAGTTGGTCCTACGTATTTATCCTAGTTGAACTAGAGATCTCTAAATGTTAGGCTTACTGCTCAATAGTACCAATGCAAACCATCAAATCAAAAGCTAAAATCACCATCTGAAGGATATATATCCGTCAAGTAAAACAGTAAAATGTTTTGAATGTCCTTTCATCAACCTCAAAGCTTTGAAATCTTTCTAATAAAATTCTATAAAATAGCTACAAGTATGATAAAAGAATAAAGTATGAAAACAAGAAGAAGATCAAAGCTAAAGTCACTCAAAAAGAACAATACAATGTGAAGAATAGCAATAAGGTGCATATAACTTTAAGGACCAAGCGCGCTTGATGATCTCTAACAACAAACTGAGTATCACCTTCACTATCATGTACAAACTATTGTCCAAAGCAAGGTCTACTCCTATGGTTACATCCTTCAACCCTCCACAAACATAATTAGACTACAAAAGGTTGAGGACACTAACCTCAATCTACCAACATTGAATAATTATGTATTACCCCAAAATTTTGAAGATAATTATTGCACCAATATACCACAAACTAATAATAATGTATTGATGTGTGCAGAGATACTTAACCAACTGTTAGGGACTGCAGGCTGGAGCATGGGATCTCCTCTCTCCTCTTTCATTTTTTTTCCTATTTATTATCTTCCCTTTCTTTCTTCCTATTTATTCTCTTCCCTTTCTATAAGCGTGTGTTAAGGTACTATTTATCTTTCTCAAATTTGGGGAAAAAATCATCTCCACAATTAGGTACTATTTATCTTTCTCAATTTATTTATCGTTTCTCTTTTTCTCATTTTTTTGTTAGTCTTTTTATTTGATTTTATATTCTTTGTTTCTTTATTTCTTCTACAATTTTTGTTATTTGATTTTATACTGTGAATAAAGTATCTATAGTTAGTAAGATAACTAACTACCATTGGTTTGCATCTCTTACCTAAAAGAAAGGAAATTTGGTTTGCATCTCCTACCAAATAAAATTTTGGTTTGCATCAAACTTTTAGGGTTGAAGTCATGCGTTTTTTTTTTTTTTTTTTTTTGTGCCTTTAATTTACCTATATTTTGTCTTCGAAAAAAATATATTATTATTGATATAAAATAAAGAAGATATATTGAATACAAATAAGAAAGACAAGATGAGTTCAACTCTTCTATTGATTTATGCATTACATATTTATAATAGAACTAGCATCTTATCTAATATGAAAATATCAGAGTCTACAACGAAATACAATATATGATTCTTACACACAATAAGATGATCTTGATATGGAATGATAGATTGCCAAGAGCAGGTGTATAGAATGGAAATATTGACTGCTAATATTGTGTAATGAGATTGCCGTGATCTTCAATTAACATGGGAATGTGAATCACCAAGATTGCATCCTGAGGTAGTTGAGATCTTCAATTAGAAGTACAATCTCTTTGAGGGTAATGGATCTCCATAAATAAACATATTTATAAAACTCCCCCTTGGATGTCCATCAATAGATAATATATTTCGTTAAAACCTTACTTAGAAAAAACCCTATGGGAAAAAATCTAGTGAATGAAAAATAGTATACAAATCTAAATAATACGTATTGGTAACTGCCTCATTAAAAACCTTACTAGGAAAACCCAGTGGGACAAAACCTTAGTGAAGGGAAAAATAGTGCAGCACGTATTTTACTCTCCCTAATGATAACATCATTGAGTATCTTTGAATATGCGCATTCCAATATCATGTACAAGTTTCTTAAGATTTGAAGTAGGCAATGCTTCAGTAATTAAACCTGTCGAATTATTACTTGAACAAATTCAATGAATTCGATTTTATCATTTTGTTGAAGATCATGAGTGAAGAAGAATTTCAGTGAAATATGTTTCGTTATATTTCCTTTGATATATCCTCCCTTCAATTGAGTTATGCATGCAGCATTATCTTCATATAATATTGTTGAAACCCCTTCTTCTAGGAGAAGACAACATGCTTCCTAAATGTGTTGTATCATTGATATTAATAAAATATATTGTTGACTTACTTCATGAATCACTATTATTTTTTATTGATTTGAACAAGTGACGTATATAGTTTGTTTTGTTGAACGCTATGAAATAGCTCACATTCACTTGTGAATAAATAGCCTATTTGATATTTAGTTTTATGTAGATCAAATTAATTATCTTGATCTGCATAACAAGTAAGTTGATGTCCACATACATAAAAAAAACATCACGTCAATAATTCCTCAAAGATACTGAAATATATATTTAACAACATTACAGTATCTTTGTATTGGAAAATAGATAAATCTTGCTAATACACTTATAAAAAATGATATATTCGATTGTATACTATTAGCAAGATATATTGATGTCCCAATTGCACTTAGATTTGATACTTCAAGACCAATAAGCTCTTCATTGTTTTCATAGGGGTGAAATGATTATTTTCTTTATGTCAAGCAATCTCTCAACCATTTGAGTACTCAATGAATGTGTTTTATTCATGTAATCGCTTAAAAACATTATCTGTAGAAATTGATTGATGAACGAATATTCTATTCGTCAAATGATCAATTTGCAAGTCAAGACAATAATTTGTCTCTTCAAGATCTTTCATTTCAAATTCTTTCTTCAAATAGTCTACTGTTTTTTGAAGCTTTTCAGGAGTTCCAATTATATTTAAGTCATCATTATATACACTTATTAAAATCAGATCCATATCCTTTAATAAAGGTACAATAATAAATTGGATAATTTTTATACATTTCATTTAGTAAATATCCACTAAGAAGATTATACTATATATGTCATGATCATCTCTAAAGCTTTATTGAACAAATTTCTTAGGAAATTTTATGTGCTTCAGGCATTTTGCATCCTTCAGAAATTTTCATATAAATTTTATACTCGAGTGAGCCATATAAATAGACTGTAATAAAATTCATTAGACACATGTCAAAATTTTCATGTACTGCCAGAATAATAAGATATTTGAAGATGATTGCATCCACTATAAGAAAATATGTTTCCATATAATCAATGCTAGGCCTTTGCAGAAATTTTTGTGTCATAATTCATGTTTTATATATCACGATTTCATTCTTTTTTTTCATTTTATTTTCGCACGAAAACTCATTTGTACTCTACTGGCTTTATACCTTCAGATGTTGGACTACAAGTCCAAAAACTTAAAATTTTCAAGCGAATTCAATTATGCTTGAATTGTGTCTTTCCATTTTTGCCAATCATTTGTTCATTTACATTCATCAACAAATTTATGTTCAAGATTCTCGTCTTGTTGCATTATTTTAACAATAATATAATGTGCAAAAATGTTGTCGACAACTTTTTTTTTTGTTCCATCTTTTTCCTCCAATGGACATAACTAATCTAGATCTCTTCATTATTTTCAGGTACTTGAACCTCTTCTAGGGTTTTATAGAAAATTATATCTTCAGGATTTTCATAATCAATTATCTCCATATTATGACCATCTTGATCATTTGCTCTTTTCTTTTTTCTAGGATTTTATCCTTGGAACCGATTGATCTTCCACATTTTAAATGTTGTTTAATTTCATTTGTACTGATAGATTGTCCTACTGGGACATCAACCTAATTGGAGTATTTACAGCTGAAATATGAGATTAATAACTCTTAGCAGGTCAACAAATCTGGCAATTGATTCATAATATTTTGTATTTGCATTGTCTTTTGAACTTCAAGTTCACATTGCTCAATGCGAGGATCTAAATGAGATAATGATAATGCATTACAATCAATCTTTTTATTAACTGTTTATTCTATCATCTTTATGTTGGAAAAAGCTAATTCATCAAAATAATAATCAACAAGTCTTGCTTTAATAAATCTCATATCATTTATAATAGGGTAAATATCACTTACCTCCCCTCTTAGCTGGATAAATAGCACTTACACCCCCTCTTAGTTGGATAATATCACTTACTTCCCCTCTTACCTAGCAAATATATCAAACACCTCCCCTCTGTTAACTTTCTCGGTTAAATTTAACTTTTACCATTAAATATTTTTTTAAAACCCCAACTACCCTTGGTTAAATATATTTTTTATTTTAAACCCTAAATTACCGTAATCATTCGAACAGTTAAAATTTTAAATTACCCTCAATTAAATATAATTGTTACAAATTATCTTTAATTATTAAAACCCCAACATACTTTTTTTTTTTATATCAAACAATAAAAAAAAACCCAAAATAGTAGTATGCGTTTAATTTTATCACCATAACCTCTTTTTTTTAATTGCATTTTTTTTTACTTGATAGTAGTTTTTTTAATTGTTTGATTAATTTTTATTTTTTAAGAAGGGTATGTTGGGCTTTTAAAAATTAAAGATAATTTAAATTTTAACAATGGTGTTTTGGTTTTTAATAATTATTTTAATTGAGGGAAATTAAGTAGATTAACTACTGTTAGGGTGATTACGGTAATTTAGGGTTTAAAAAAATATATATTTTTAGCTAAGGGTAGTTTGGGGTTTTAGAAAAATATTTAACGGTAAAAGTTAATTTTAATCGAGAAAGTTAACAGAGGGGAGGTGTTTGATATAGTTGCTAGGTAAGAGGGGAGGTAAGTGATATTATCCAATTAAGAGGGGGTGTAAGTGCTATTTGTCCAGCTAAGAGGGGAGGTAAGTGATATTTACCCTTTATAATATATTTGAATTATATAAGGAGACTCATATCTAATGTATATTCTCAACTTTATTTGAGACTCATCTTTGTGTATGGTGGTGGATCAATTGGAACATAAACCGCACATCTAAAAATTTTAATATGAGAAATATTTGGCTTTTGACCATAAGTGAATTGTAACAGAGAGAATTTATGACAACTTGTTGGCCAGATGCGTATGAATGATGCTGCATATAACATATCTCCATGTCGACATGAGACTTTATTTTCATAAATAATGGTTTAGCTATTAATTAGAAACATTTAATAAATAATCTTGTCAAACCATTTTGGATATAAACATAAACAACAGGCTATTTAATTGTTATTTCAGTTGTTATACAATAATCATAAAGCCTGAGATGTAAATTCATCAGCATTACCAAGACAAATTATCTTTATCTTATAATCCATAAATTGTGCTCTTAATCTAATTATTTGAGTACATAATCTCGCAAATATGAAATTGTTAATTCATAATAAACATATGTGTAACCATTTCATTGATGCATCTACTAAAATCATATAGTATCTGAATAGTCCACATGATGGGTGAATGGATTCATATATTTCACCCTGTATACCTTTCAAAAACACAGAATGTCCAATCTCAACTTTAGTTGGTGAATATATAATAATAGATTTCCTTGAGAACAAGCAGCACAAAAAAATCCACTTATGATACGGAGAAATTATGATCAGACCGGGTTCACACCTGGTCCGACCCTCGACCCCGGTCGAGACGGAGGGAACCGACTCGCTCCCAAGCGAACCGGATCCAGAAAATGGCTTGCTGAAGAAGAAAGCTTATTCGGCTACAAGCGTGCCCTAATCCTACTTATGGATTAGGGTAATTACCCTAATGATGGCAGACTCGAATTAACGGCTGCGGATAATCATTATCGAAGGGATAATCATCACATAACCTAAAGGTTATCTCAGGAGTCCTCTACTAGTCCAAACTAGTAGAAGTCTATTGCTCAACGGATCTAACTGTTAAGATCCAACGACTACCCGAAGAAGGCTCAAGTGCATCCAACGAAGGAGATTCGAAGGTACACTCTATATAAACCTCACTACCATACGAGGTGATGGGATCGAAAATACACAATCTGAGACTCAGGTTCAGATACATACTGATAGACTTAAACTATCAGCGCTCTGCTATCTAGATCACCTTTCCTAGTTCTTCATTCCTTAGCTCTGTGCTTCTAGCAGGGCCGTTTGTGATTAAGTTCATCAACTGACTTAGCCTTCGGAGGTGGACTCCCGACCCCAGCGGTCGGGCCACATATGACGCTTTCGTTTTGTAGGTCATCACGAGGAGATCTAAAGGCTGAGCAGATTTTGGACGCATTAACTTAATTGAAGAATCTTTTGGGTTTTTAATAGATGACAAATGAATTTTTAATAATTTTTTTCACATCATACTTAATTCAGAATGGTCCAACCGGTAATGCCAAATAATAAAACTATCGGAATCAATGTTTATTTGATTTATTCAAGCATGTGTTTCAACCATACGACTATTTGTATAGTACAAATTAGGAGAAAATGTTTAACACTTCTGTTGTAAGGCATAAATATTAATTTTACCATTATTTGTAGTCTCAATTATTTTGGCATATATTTTGAAATTTAATAAGTTTTTTTTAGACTTACTACAAAATAATGCATTATTTATATCTCTTAGATAATAATGGATTAGATCTTTAGGAGCTTTCAATTAATATTGTACTACCGATTATTGTATGAACATTAGCTTCCACATCATCAAATAAGAGAAAATTTTTTTCTCTCAATATAATATGTGTCATAGCATATAAGAGAATATTTACATTCTTCATCAAAATAAAACAAAATACATCAAAAGATATATAGAAAGTCAATAAAAAAAATTAGAAGGAAAAAATATTAAATTTAAGAAAACTAACATATGAAAATGAGATCTGAAGATAAAAGAATGACAAACTAACATAATACTAATTTTATTTTTATTTGAACTCCACTTACATAACCAAATCTTCAACTATTATCTTCAACAGAATTTGTAATATTTAAATGTGTAGTATATGTAAGGCCATCAAAATCATTTTCTCTATAGGCAAAAATTGTTCAAGTTTCATTATTTTAAAAAAATCCAATTTATCTCCAAATTATTTTCATTCCTTTGATTAATGCTTGACAAAACTTAACAAAATATTGTGGAGTACGACAAATACATGCTTAATGACTTTCATACCACATCGATAACAAATATTATCTTTACTCCTTGAAGAGTTATATTGAGAATCTTTATCATTCTCTTATTTAGTTCTATCATAATAACGATAATTATTCTGTCTTTTGCTTTGTCCACTTCCACAGTCATAACCATAATTATAATTTTGCCTTCTTTTAGACTTATTATGAATTGTTGCATTCACTTCAGAGAATGAGTAGAACAAATAGGACGAGCTTTATGATTCTCATTTATAGTTCATTATTTTACTCAGCCATAAAAAGACATGATGTCATTCAGAGTATTTATTAGAACTCTTTTTCATGATATTGCTATTGTAATAGCACATTTGAAGCATGAAAACAATAATTTACCCTAAAAAAAAAATGTGTGAGCCCCACACAATATATGTAAGGCTATTCCTTAATATAATAAAATAATTCAGAAGTTGGACCCCCAATGGACTTATAAGGACCCGCACAATATGGGTGACGAAAAAGCACTAATGCTTCTCCAACAGGAATGTTATCTGTACTTTCATTCTTTGTCCCCTCCTCTAATGTTGAATCCTAGTTCCGCTCCTGATTGTGATCTATATAGGTGGACATCTACAGTTCATCAATTTTGGAAAACTGCATACGATGGAGGTCTTAGAGGCTACACTTTTTGGATTACAAACTGATATTGAAAAAGTAGAAATACAAGGACTAGAAATAAGAGAGATCTGGAGCAACTACCAATGATTACCAATTCTCTTACCAAAGCCAATAGTAGGGATATGACCTCTACGTGAAATATCTATGTTAATGAATGTTGCTAAGACAACACAGACAATTAAGTATGATAAATTCTCATCCCTGAGTGGTTTGAAAAGTTAGCTACAACAACATCTAATCTAGTGGCTGACTCTAGTGGAACTTTAGTTAATACTCGAAATTGCTTTCAAGTAAGTTCATGAATTTTCTTCTTAAAAAAAAAAAGAAAAGAAAAGAAAAGAAAAGGATTAAGACAATAAATGTGTCCAGTTCATTGAGTTTTTATTTTGAATTTTGTTGCATGTACTCCTCTTAATCGGGTGTGCTTTTGTAGAAAAACATCTTTTGCTATGCACATTTTTTTACTGTACAGAGCAGTGCACATATATTCCAAATGATTTGTTGAGAAAACAAAATAAATACAAAACTATTGAGAATTTGTAAAATTTAAATTAAGTTTTTAATCTCAGCCAATCATTTGATACAAAAATGCACTGTTGTGCAGAGCGGAGAAATGTGTACGGTGGAGGATTTTTTTTCTTGCTTTTGTAGATATACTACAAGTTTACTAAGATCATTTACCAAAAAAAAAAAAGTTTACTAAGATCCAAGACTATTCTTCGTAGAAAGTGTCAGGTACCCATTATCCTTACAAACATCCTCCGGAATTGAATATTGGAATTTGCTGTGTTTTTATTGGCAGGGACGAGCTTATAAAAGCAAAGAATTAACACTGGGATTTCATTTTTAGTAAAAATTTATACTTTAAGAATAATTTCGTTGTATAAGTTTATCAGATCTTACTCTGCCTAGGACGGGAGGAAGAACAAATTCAGTTAGAGTCTTCTGAACAACTCAGATTTCATTTGAATTGGAGTTTGTGATTCAAATGGAGCTCCAGGTTCAGATCCCTGATGCGAGTAGACCTAAACTGTCCTTCTCGTCGTCTTCCGCTTCTCTTCTGTTTGGTTCTCGTGTTTTACTTCGCTGCAAACCAGCAGGAACACCAAAACAGTCATCTTCTCTTCCCTTTGTAAAGTCAGTGAAAAAGAGCATTGAGACATCCAAAGGGCTTCAGAGAGAGGCGAAGAAAGATCTTTCACGGATTCTTCGAACTGAAGCTGCTGTTAAAGGTATTGAGAAGAAAGCCCTTTCCGCCAAATCTAATCGCCTTTGGCCCAAAGCCGTTTTGGAAGCCTTGGATGATTCAATACGAAACTATGATTGGGAATCTGCTCTCAAGGTTTCTTCTCCCGTTTCTGTAATGCTTATTTTTGAAACCTTTGTTGGAATTACAAGATTTCATGATGTTCTTAGTGTTTTCTGAAGTGGTGACTATTGTTTCTTCCATTTTCTAGATATTTGGACTTCTTCGTAAGCAACACTGGTACCAACCAAGATGCCAAACATACACTAAGCTAATAATGATGCTTGCAAAGTGCAGGCAACCAAAGCAAGCAAGTTTTCTATTCGAGATCATGCTATCTGAAGGGCTAAAACCTACTATTGATGTTTACACTTCGCTTGTGAATGCTTATGGCCTCAGTGGTCGTTTAGATGAGGCATTTGATACCGTGGACCATATGAAGTCTGTATCAGACTGTAGACCAGATGTAGTCACATATTCACTCCTCATAAACTGTTGTGCTAAATTCCAACGTTTTGATCTGATTGATCCAGTGCTCACAGAGATGTCATATTTGGGAATCCAGTGTAGCACTGTTACATTCAACACCATTATTGATGGGTATGGGAAAGCTGAGATGTTTGAACAGATGGAGAAATCATTGATGGACATGATTGAATGTGGTCAGTGCATGCCTGATGTTTTCACATTGAATTCTATCATCTGGGCTTATGGAAATGGTGGACAGATTGAAAGTATGGAGAAGTGGTATGATGAATTTCAGCACATGGGGGTTAAGCCAGACATAAGAACATTTAATGCACTTATAAGATCATATGGAAAAATGGGAATGTTTGAGAAAATGGTTTCTGTGTTTGAGTTTATGGAGAAAAGGTTTTTCTCTCCAACCATCATCACCTTCAATATAGTTATTGAGATGTTTGGAAGAAAAGGAAATATAAAATCAATGGAGGAATTTTTCCAAATTATGAAGAACCGGGGAACGAAGCCTAATTCTATTACTTATTGTTCTCTCATTAGTGCATACAGTAAAGCTGGACTTTTGGACAAGGTTGATTCTATCTTGAGGCAGGTATATAACTCTGATATAGCTCCAGACACTCCATTTTTCAACTGTGTCATCAGTGCATTTGGACATTCTGGGAATGTTAAACGGATGGAGGAGATATTCTTGATAATGAAGGAGAGAAAATGCATCCCTGATAAGATAACATATGCCACTATGATCCAGGCCTACAAGGTACAAGGGAATCTGAAGGCTGTCCATGAGTTTGAGATGGAGCTATTTAACAGGGGAAAAAATACAGGTATCAATTTAACTCTTCTCATCTTATGTGGTCATGAGTTTATGACTTCTCTTTTTGTTCATATCTGTTGTTATAGGCTAGTTATCAGGAAAATACTTGTAGATTTAACATATATTTTACAATAAGAACAATTGGTGTCTCCGGTACTGCTGCCACTTTTGTTGCCATCACTGCCCCTTCTGCCCATTTTCTGAACCTCTGTCTTAGCCTACAACCACATTTTCTTTTTTCGGAGTCCTTGTGCATCATGGATTTCATGCATTGAATGACTGATCGCAATTTTATATTACAAATCTTCTTTTCATTTTTCTGCTTTTGTGATGTTCTGCTTAAAGATGTTCTCTGTTTATGGCAGTCCTTTCACATTGTAATTGTGTCTTTATAAGTTATTTCTAGCCAAATAAACGTTATAGATCATATTCAGAAGGTAAACTTTTTGACACTTACCCGTCAAGAATTAGTTAATGCTATGTGATTCCCTGTTATCTATTGCTGATATTTTCAAATGATATGTTATGGTTGATTCTTAACAGAGCTTCAGGTTAAAAGATTCATGAACTTGTTAAGGATTCTGTGTTTTATATTTAATTCGGGAATATGAGTGCTAACCTCTCTTCCATATGTTTGTTAAAATCAGGAGAAACGTAATGAAATGCATGCAGCATGGTGTATTCGAACTGGAATTTTTCACTCCAATACAGCTGGCGCTAGGTGATGCATCAGGAGAAATTCGAGTGCATGGACAACTAAATAAGTGAATGGCGAAGATTATGCTGCCAAAAGAGGGAATTACATACCAGTTGCGTAATCTGATCTACTCCTAATAGTAATTCTTCTCTCTCCCGTCTTCAGATGAATTCATGCTAATTTATTTTTTAACATGAAGGAATTTGTCATAATCTGTATGCTTAGTTATGGGAGATATTATGAATGTGATACTTAACCGAGTCCTTAACAAGAGGTAAGTATAACAAAGTCCAAGTGTTATAGGTCAAAAGAGCATCCGTTTCACATCTATAGTGGCTTTCCAGCCAGGGAATTGGAGAGCGTCAATGTGATTTTCAAGAATAGGTTTAGTGGAGAGAGACTAAGCAAATTGATTAATAGAGGGTGAGAGATGGGGCCAAGAAACATACTGATCTATAGGATACAAACCATAGACCTTTGAGTGCATGAATACCTTTTCGGAGGGTAATTGGTAAGTCATCAGATAAAGTAGGACTTGGAACTGAACTTGAGGAAGAAGTTTATGCAGTAAAACCAGCAGGACCAGTAGACACCTTCCTGAGTGGCATTGATCTTTCCTTCTACCTTTAAAGGTGGTGTCAACAGAACCAGGGAGGGGATATGGGGAGATTTGGGAGTGGAAGAAGAGTTCTACTCATCTCCTCTGGAAGATTCTGAAGGGGAGAAAACGTAAGTACTATCAAAGGAGACGTCAGCACTCAGAAAAGAATTGTAAGTAATCGAATCATAACATTTGTAACCTTTTGAGTCCAAGGATAACCAATATAAATACACTTAAGTGGTCTAAGGAGACAATTATTAGTATGAGACTGCAAAGTGTGCACATAACACAACCAAACACATAAGGAGATAAAGGAAATTAAGGTAATGTATGAAAGACCACCTAAAAAGAAAAAGCAGAATGGATATTTATCTGTAAGGGATGAAGATGGCATACAATTGATTAAATTACGGGCAGTTTAGACTACGTCACAAAGAAATGCTTAGGTAAGTACATATGCAACAGAACAACATGGGCTATCTCTAACAAATGTTTGTCTGTGTGCTTTGCCACTTCATTTTGTTGAGGAGTATCGGAGCAGTTTTTTTTTGGATGAATAAATAGAGAAAGGAACAAGCGAACAAGGTCTTTAAGCAGAAGACCGGAGAGAGGAACTAAGACCCCGAGAGACAATAATAAGCCTGTTCCTTGGGGTATCATCAACAGGGGGTGTCTCGAAGAAACATCAAAATAGATGGCATTCCAAATCCTGTCTATAGAGCGAGGTTTGGAAGTCCATCTCCGAAGATTGCGCTCCCACCAAAGGTGGTGGACCAAGGCACAGAACACTAGCTTACCAATCTGATTGCAGATGAAAGAACCTGAGAAGTTCCGCAAAATCCAAGACCAATCTCAACCAAACTTGAATGAACGCCTCGAGCGGGGCCATTTGGAGGTAAGGGCTTTTCCCCAGATGGATCTGGAGAAAGGGCAAGAAAAGAATAAGTTCTTAAGGTTTTCCATAGCAGACCAGCAGAGGATGCAGTTTGGGTTAACAGGGATGTGGCACCCAGAAAGATTAGGTGGGGAGGGAAAAGTGTAGAGCTCTCAAAAGGGTAAGGGAATGGCAAGGAATGTAGCCTTTGAACCAAACCAATGGGGGCCAAGGGGTTTGGGGTTATGGGATCTGAGGAGGTTCCAAGCCGAAGAGGTGATGAAGGATTTGGTGGGAGAGGGGAGCCAGATGGGGAGGTCACAAGAGGAGGTAGAGAGAGGAAGGAGAGATTCCCAAACCTGAGAGAGAATGGGTAGGGGGGAGGGGGTCCATGAGCCATAACATATGAAGGCCGACAAGAGAGTGGATTTGGGAATGCGGGTATCATAGACAGTGCAGGGACCATAATGGTTATAAAGAATGTCCATCGGATGCCACGGGTCTAGCCAAAAGGATGTTGAGGAGCCAGTAAAGATGGAGATAGAGATGGCGGAGATGGCACGGGGGTAGAGTAATAGTATTTTCCTCCAGACCCAAGAAGGGTTGGCAAGCATAGGAATAGTTCAAAAGGATTCCGACCAGAGAAGGGAAGAATAGACCCACCTAACCCAAATAGAGTCATGCTTTGAGGCAATCTTCCAGATAAGCTTAAGAAGGCAGGCCAAGTTAACAACAGAGATTCGGTGGATTCCTAGGCCACCCTCGGAGGTAGGGCGACAGATGGAAAGACCAATTTACGGTGGATGAAGCGTGAGGCTTCCTGCCCTTTCCAAAGGAAGGCACAAAATAAAGATTCGCGTGGATGGTGGATTTGGGAATGGAAAAGATTCCGCACCAATAGGAGCAGTTGGTTTGATGAATAATACTGCAGGTAGACAATAATCTAAAAGGTATTTTTGCACGTCTCTAACACTAGTCAAAATGAAAATCTTTAATGAGAATACCAAATTGAGTCTTTATTTTATTCTAAAAATTGCAACACATAGATAAAAAGTTAGAATGATCCTTCAAGAGATACAATCAAGTGAAATGAGAATAATTGTCTATGAAAGTCACAAATACATAAACGCAATGTTTATTTTTTGCTCAAGGACCTCAAATGTTAGATTGAATTGAGGGGATGAAGACGGATCACAAAACAGAGTAACTTGAAAGGAAGGATGCACAACGATGCTTTCCAAATTTGCAACTCACATTTTAGGCTATAGATGGACTTAAAACTAGGAAATTATGAGCTTTAATCTAGACAAGGATAAATGATGAAAGTGACGAGCCATTGAGAGGGAATCACACCACCCACAGGATGGGCAGTAACTGAAGCAGTCAGGGCTGCAATGTTGAGGTAGTGCAGCCCACCTTTTTTCATGTGTTCCTTGTGTGAAGTTCTTGAAAGACACAAGGAGAGGGAAAGAAGGTTATAGAGAAATTTAAGGCCTTTGCTTATTGGTTACCACCTTTTTTCATGTGTTCCTTTTGTGAAGTTCTTGAAAGACACAATGAGAGGGAAAGAAGGTTATAGAGAAATTTAAGGCCTTTGCTAAATGATTAACATAAAAGTAAAATGAAATCGCAGAACATGTAGAACAGATGAATAATGCAGGCAGTACGTGACATCGCATAATGACCAGAAATAGGGGGTAGAAGAGCCATTAGCAAGAATGAGAGACTTGGAAGTGCCATTGATGGTAGATAAAGTAAATAGAGAGGATTACTAGTCATATGAGTAGATGCTCAAAAATCAATGATCCAGGGAGTAGAGGGAGTGGAAAAGAGAACAACTGTATCTTCATTAGCTAAGGTAGCAGCAGAAGTAGAAGCTCCAGCAACTATATGAATGGATGTCTCCAGACTCTGTAAATTAGGGGTGTAAATGGACCGGATTCGGATCGGATAGTGGTATATCCATATCCGCATCCTATTATATTCGGACGGATTCGGATAATATCCTATCGGTTTTCGGACGGATTCTGTCGGATTCGGATGATAATCGGATAATTATTTTCTTAAGTAGATTCTTCTAAACAGACATGAATATAGATTGAATACAAGTTTTAAACTACCTGTTTATATCTTTACCTTTTTATTTGTGAGGGCTAGGTTTGAAATTTAAGAATTTAACAATTTTGGTAGCTATTTTAGTAGAAAATCTAGAAAAATAGTCACATATTATAGGCAAAAATTATAAAAATAAGAATAATAAATCTAAATAAGTAACTTAATCGGATAATTTTATCGGACGGATAATATTCGGTAAGAAAAGTGTATACCATATCCGCATCCTATTAATAATCGGACGGATTCGGATACCCCTTAACGGATGCGGATATGAATTCGGAAGCGGATTTCGGTTTTCCATTTACACCCCTACTGTAAATGCAGGAGAAATATCATCACGATTGGTAGTTGAACCCCCTAAAGAGGATCTAGGTATGGTATCCACTGAGGACACTACCCTTACGTCCATAGTCATTGCATGATTGTCCAACTAGTTTGCCCAATCTGGCTTGCCATGGTTGGCACAAAAGACTCAATGGTGTGTGATAGGGCCACTGATTTCGTGCGTCTAAACTCGTGGTATCAGGCCTGGTGCTAGGTAACTACCCAACAATTATGTTCACTAATAAGGAGCAGCTCTCCAATGATAAATAAGAGAACAAGAATAGGACACGTGGACAACAATGGTTGGGTAGATTACTCAATTCAGTTATGCAACTCAGATATGGGGAAGGGGAGAGCAGGGAGAGGCAAGGTTGATCAATATTGATGTTTGGTAGCAGTCTACAGCTAGGGAGCTCTGGATTCTGGGTAATCCAGATTCACTTTCGTTACATCTCTTCATCTATAATTTTCTACTGTCGAGTGGGAAAGGGAGTTTATCAAACTGGCATCATAGCATGTTCACTCGTAAGGGAATGGTGAACGTGAGAATGGAGGGGAGAGTCGATGAGATGGAAAAAAATGTTCAGAAATTACATGGGCAGATTTCTGCCTTGGACTCAAAGTTTGGTTCGCTGTATCAGCAGGTTGAGGATAGCAGGCAACAATTTGAAACTTTTATGGAGGAATTTAGAGAACACATGAAAAAGGAGAGCTGTGGAAAATCAATTGAGATTGATTCTCAATCTCCCAAGGTCATGGAATTGGAGAGTGGTGGCAAGCAACCACGGACAGTGTATGGGGGTCATCATGGAATGATAGGGAGGAAGCAATGGGGCAAGACTTAAGGGAAGAAAATAAAAAAGAAACCTACTAGAGACATCTTGAACTACTTGAGTTTTGGGGCAAAGACCCTGTTGAAGTATATGCACTTTTTGGTTATTTTACTGCTCACGTGAATAGTATTGTGCTATTGATATTATTCTACTTTCTATTTCTAATGTAGGAGTCTTGCTACATAAGTTTGGGAGTTTTTAGAAAGCATAGTTTCTATTTTTAAAATTTTCTATTTTAGGATCTGAGAAGTTGCTAAAGCTGTAATTTTTTGTTTCCTTTTTCTAGAGGACAATTATTTGTCTCTCAAGTTGTATTAGATTCATTATAAGCTATAAATAAAAGGGCTCTATGATTCTAGACTCTTTAGCTAGAGTCACAGGCCTCTTCTACTGGTTGTTCATCTCTCTTCTCTTCTTCTTCTTTCTTTTCTCTGTTCAAGTTCAACTGCTGTTTTGATTATTTAAGGCTTGTTTTCTAACATGGCATCGAGCTTTTTTTAATCAAAACGGTGTTGTTCTCAATATTCTCTTCTGAAGTTCTTTTTTTTTCCCTTGGTGTGCAGCCACTTAATGCTATATATTATGGACTGTTAGATCAGATATTCATGTGAACTGATCTTCTCTACCTATTACCTTACTCTTACACGTTCCAAAACTTGGATAAAATACTGTTTTCTACCTATCTTCGTTACCTCCTTTTTGCTGCACTTTGCAAACTGTTTTTTTTCTCCTATTCGGTCCTAAGGTTGCAGAATTTATTTTGTGTGCTCATTCTACTTCAAGTTTTGGAAAACTGATTTAAGTGATATCTACCTCAGTTTAATGTCTTCACTTATACTTGACTCAACCATGAGTACAATTGAATCTAAAGTTTCTCAAGGAGATCATGTAAGCGTTCAAATTACATCTATCAAGCTCAAAGGTAGTTCTAATTACTTGTTGTGGTCACAAGCGTTTCGGGTGTACATACTTGCAAAATGTAAGCTTAAGTTCATTGAGGATGAATCTCCTGCTGAGACTGACAAATCCTATTTTAGTTGGATTGGATCCAAGATGATGCAATCATCAAAATTTGGATGTGGAATAGTATGGACCCTGATATTGCAACAAATGTTATGTTCCATAAGACTGCAAAAAGAATATGGGATGACTTGCAAGAGACCTATTCCCAAGCTAAAAATATGACTTAGATTTTTAGTATTTAGGAAAAGCTATTTCAATTTCAGCAAGCTGACAAGTCTTTGCAGGATTATTACAACTCCTTTAAAGGCATGATGCAAGAGTTTAATGTCTTTCAACCTCTCACCACAGATATAAAGAAGCTTAAGGCCCAACAAAATGAATTTCTTGTGTCCAAGTTTCTTGCAGGATTGAACCCTGAACTGAAATCTGTCAAAGGACATCTTCTTGCTGGTGAGCATGTCCCTAACCTTAGTGAAGCATATTCTAGACTTCAATGTATTGCCTTGCCTGAAGGGAGTTCTTCAGAAAAAAGTTCTAAACGAGAAAATTCAGCCTTCACTACCTCTCGTGGAAGGGGACGTGGTCTTGGTTCAGGGGGAGTTAGCAAGTCTCCTGGAGGTCATGGTGTTCAACTGTCTGATAAGACATCTCGACTTTGTACTTATTGCGGTAAAACAGGGCACTTAGTGGAAGCTTGTTGGGCCAAACATGGAAAGCCAGAGTGGGCAAGCACCTTGCCGATCATGTCGTTTATGATGGTGGTACTGATACTATAGCAAACAGCGATAGTGGTTCTGGATCTTCTTCAAGGGACTTGTCTAAGACTTTAAGAGAAGATGTAAGCCAAATCCTTCGCCTATTGCAAAATATTGAGACTGACGCTTCCACATCCACTGGTACATTTGCTGCCACACTTTCTCATGCAGGTAACACAGCATTTCTCGCTTTTACTCCCACCCCTTGGATCATCGATTCAGGGGCCTCTTCCCACATGACTGGTAAGTCATCACTTTTCAGCTCTTTTTTTAAATCTTACCACTAAAAATTCTGTTGTCATAGCTAATGAGACTTCCACACCTATTCTAGGCTCTAGAAGCATTTGTCCTACACCTTCTCTTACTTTGTCATCCGTACTTCATGTTGCTAACTTTCCTTTTAACTTATTATTTGTTAGTCAGTTAACTAAAGCACTAAACTGCTCTGTGACTTTAAGTCCCATTTCTTGTGTTTTCCAGGACCTTCACACGAGGAAGACGATTGGTGGAAGGTGTGAAAGGAACGGACTCTACTATCTGGACTATGCTACCCCTATTGCGGCTCTCTCTGATAATGGTGTAGACGCTCTTCAATGGCACTGTTGTTTAGGCCATCTATCTTTATATTTCCTTCTTTTAAATCAGTGTCTAAATTAAATTGTGAAGTCTATGAGTTAGGGAAGCATCATCGTGCCACCTATCCTCCACGCTCTATCCCTCGTAGGGAGTCCTTATTTTCTCTTGTTCATTCCGATATCTGGGGTCCTTGTAGAATTAGTAATAGATATGGTTTTCGATATTTTGTCACTTTTGTGGATGATTTCTCCTGTCTTACATCGTTTTATCTTTTAAAGGATCGGACAGAGTTCTTAACTACATTTAAAAGTTTTATTCATGAAATTTGTACTCAATTTTCTCTTCCTATTAAAATTTTTCGGTCTGATAATGCTTTAGAATATGTGCAACATGATATATCTAACCTATGTGATTCTCTTAGAATGATTCATCAAACCAGTTGTTCATTCACTCCCCAACAAAATGGAGTGGCTGAATGCAAAAATTGTCACCTCTTGGAGGTTGCATGTGCTATTTTGATTCAGATGAATGTTCCCAAGAGTTACTGGTGTGATGTGGTTTTGACTGCTGGTCATTTAATTAACCGAATGCCTATGACTTTGCTTTCTGAAAAATCTCCTTTTTCAATTGTTTTCCCCAACAGAGAACCGTTTTTAGTTCCACCCAAAATTTTGGTTTTGTGTTTTGTTCACATACCACATCCTTTGGATAAACTTTTCCCCCGTTCTGTTAAGTGTACTTTTCTTGGGTACTCACATACTCAAAAAGGTTTTCGCTGTTATGATCTTGTTCTTCGCAAACAATTTACAAGTGTAGATGTGACTTTTTATGAAGACACTCCTTATTATCCTAGTCAATCTATATCTATTGAAAATTGTGTTTTTGATGATACTCCTCCTATTCCCTCTTTAGTTCTTTACACTAGCACTATTCCTCTACAAGTTTATCAGCGGAGACATAAGTTGGCAGAACATACTGTGGATAGTAGAGTTCTTCCTAACAATATTAGCGGCTCTCCTTTAGTGGAGCCTGAAGCTAGCCCTATGGATGTTCCTTCTTCATCCTCTCCACCAGCGGAGTCTTTTAGTGGAGATCCCACTCCGCCTTCAGATGACTTACTAATTGCTTTGAGGAAAGGTACTCGTACTTGTTCTTTACACTCTAACATTGTTTATCCTGTTTCCAATTTTGTCTCTATCTCTCATCTCCCTCTTAGCTTTCTTTGCCTTGCTTTATCTATGTCTGCCATTCATATTCCAACCCATCATACCGAAGCACTTAAAATTCCTGGCTGGAAAGCCACCATGGATGTGGAAATGGATGCTTTACATTCTCGTCATACATGGTCTTTAGTAGACTTACCTCTTGGGAAAATGTGGTTCGCTGTCGGTGGGTGTATACTGTTAAGTACCATTCTGATGGTATGATCGAAAGGCCTAAGGCCTGCTTGGTGGCTAAAGGCTATACATAAATATATGGTGTGGATTATTTTGAGACTTTTTCTCCTGTGGCAAGACTTAAATCTGTCCATGTTTTGATATCTTTGGTTGTGAATTATGATTGGCCTCTTTTTCATCTTGACATAAAAAATGCATTTTTATATGATGATGATCTTCATAAAGAAGTTTACATGGAGCAACCTCAAGGATATGTTGCTCAGGGGGAGGACAATGTTCGTGTTTGCAGGCTCTTAAAGCGATTTATGGACTCAAACAGTCTCCATGGGCTTGGTTTGAGAAATTTAGCAAGACTGTGGAGTCTTTTGGTTTTGTACAATGTTATTCTGATCACTCTATGTTTGTTAGACGGCAGGGTGATTGTATTGTCATTATGGCAATTTATGTTAATGATATTGTCCTTTCAAGCCACTGTTGATGCAATCCATACAATCAAGGCACACTTACAGAAATCTTTCCAAACCAAAGATTTAGGTGATCTACAATATTTCTTGGGGATTGAAGTGATCCACAGTAAACAGGGAATAAGTTTGTCACAAAGGAAGTATGTGTTAGATCTTTTGACTGAGACTGACGTGCTTGCTTCTAAACCTAGCGACATTCCCATGGATCCTCAGTTGAAGTTAGGACGTGATGATGGTGACTTGTTAGATGATGTCCATCGTTCCAAGAATCTTATTGGGAAACTTATTTATCTTACTGTTACTCGTCTTGATATTTCTTATTCTGTTGGTGTGTTGAGTCAGTTTATGCAGTCTCCTAGGAAGGCCCATTGGAACGCAACAATGAGAGTACTTCGATACCTCAAGAGTGCGCCCGGAAAAGGGCTCATCTATCGACCAAATCAGAGCATGGACTTGGTTGCCTTTTCTGATGTAGATTGGGTTGGATCCGTCGTTGGTCGTCGGTCAACTACAGGTTATTGTACTTTTCTTGGTGGAAATCTTGTGACTTGGAAGAGTAAGAAATAGTCCACCATTGCCCGATCTAGTGTTGAAGCTGAGTATAGGGCTATGGCCCACACCGCTGCTGAATTGATGTGACTTCGTTCATTGTTAGAGGAAATGGGATTTCCAGTTTTTGCCCCTATGAAAATGTTTTGTGATAATCAGGCAGCCACTTACATTGCTAGTAATCCAATGTTCAATGAGAGGACGAAGCGTATAGAAGTAGACTGTCACTTTGTGCGTGATGCAGTCAAGAAGAAGCTTATAGCAACTCCTTTTGTGAGCTCTACTAACCAGCTAGCTAATTTGTTCACCAAAGCTCTATTCAGACCAAGTTTTCAGTCTATCTGTTGCAAGCTGGGCATAAGAGATTTGTATGCTCCAGCTTGAGGGGGAGTGTTGAAGTATACACACTTTTTGGTTATTTATTGTTCACGGTACTGTTCATGTGAACAGTAAAATTAAAATATGTTTTTTTAGTATTCATGGTATTGTTCATGTAAACAATATTGTGCTATTGATATTATTCTACTTTCTATTTCTAATGTAGGAGTCTTGCTACATAAGTTTTGGGAGTTTTTAGAAAGCATAGTTTCTATTTTTATGGTAGTTTCTATTTTCAGAACTTTCTATTTTAGGAGCTAAGAAGTTACTAAAGCTGTAATTTTTTGTTTCCTTTTTCTAGAGGACAATTACTTAGTCTTAAGTTGTATTAGATTCATTAGAAGCTATAAATAAAAGGGCTCTGTGATTCTAGACTCTTTAGTTAGAATCACAGGCCTCTTCTACTGGTTCTTCATCTCTCTTCTCTTCTTCTTCTTCTTCTTTCTTTTCTCTATTCAAGTTCAACTGCTGTTTTGATTATTTAAAGTTTGTTTTCTAACAGACCCCATGTCATGGGTGGCACATGCCGAACGATGCTTCTCAGTTAATGACATCCAATAGGAGGAGCAATTAGCAGAGTCCTTGATTAGCTTTGATGGGGGTGGCATTAGAATGGCTGCAGTTTACGGAGCTTAGTGCTCCTATTGGGTCATAGAGGGACTTAAGGAGGAATTGTTAAAAAGGTTTGGTTCGCCATAGAAGAATGCCCTAGGAGGAGCTGGTCACTCTCAGGTAAACAGGCACCGTGACAAAGTTCCGAGAGAGGTTTGAGTGGTTTGCAGTTGTAGCAGAAGTGAGGGATCCACACTGGCTCAAGGGGATTTTTCTCACTGGACTTGGAGAAGAAATCCAGGCTGAGATTCGGTTATTTGCTCCCACCACGTTTGGCCAAGTAATTGACTTAGCCCAAGCAATTGAAGCTATGAATTGAGCTTTAAAGGCTCAATACAGGCCCATAAACAATCAGAATTTAACCCAAGGTCCAGGTGCAGCCGTGGGGTCCACTTGAAGGACTTAAGTATCTCGAACCAGGATTTGGGTTGTTTGAACCAAGGGAGCCATGTAAACCAGACCCAAACCCAAGTCGAGTCGATGGGAAAAGAAGCCTTGTGAGCTTCTTCTTCCCCAGCTATGTTAACAGGTGGAGGAAGAAGAAGGGAGGGCTTACTGTTGACTCTCTTAGCAAGATCAGAAAGAAAAATATGAAAAGGGTCTTTGCTTTAGGTGCAACGGTCCATATTCCTAAGGCCATGTGTGCTCTAACAAGCTATTGTTGGCGATGTTTCTCAACGATGATGAAACCACAGAATGCGACAACAACGAAGTCAAGTTTTAGAAGAGAAAGTTACCAGACAAAGAGGTAGAGATTTCTAGCCATTCCTTGGTTGGAATTGACTCTCCACAGACCTTGAAACTTCATGGGGTGATCCAAAGGCATCGTGTGGTGGTTTTGGTTGGCTTTGGGGCATCACACAACTTCATACGGTGTGGGTTGGCAAAGGCGATGGGTCTGGAAGTACAAGAGAGGGGTTTTAAAGTGGTGCTGGCGATGGGCAGTGCATTCTAGGATACGGTGTATGTTGAAGGATGCCAATCAAATTGGGCAGTGTCGTTTTCTCTCAAAACGTCATTTCGTTCAACTTGGGAAATGCTATATTGGGCATTGAATGATTGTCCATGTTGGGGGAAGTCAGAAGTAATTGGAGGCAACAAAAACTGAGTTTCGACTAGAACGGGATACATATCAGATTGCATGGAGATCCGTCATTACGACGGAAGGAGACCATATTGTGGGGTCTATGGAGAATGCTACAAGTAGGTAGGAGGGCATTGGTTGCAGCCACTAACATTTGTGGATTCAGAAGTGCAAAATTCTACTTACCAGCTACTCGAACAACTGTTAATTGAATTTGAGCACCTATTCGATGAACCGAGGGGATTGCCACCGAGATGGACCATTAACTGCCGCATCAGTTTAATATAAGGCAGCAACCGGTCAAATACAGACTTTATCGCTACCAAGGCATATAAGCCGGACACTTGAGAAGGATTTTCTTTCCTTTTTCTTCTTATACATCATTTCTCATGAGTTTCTCAAGTTTGGCCTTTCCTCTGCCCAAAAAGTTGCACAATTGTCAAGGATTGGGAGAATTGGAAATGGTGGAAACGGACGGATATCGAACTTGAATAGCCCATAGAGAAGGCGGTACAGGCAACTCAGCAGTCTATTCTTTGGATGTTGGATCTCACGAGTAGCCGTTCTACCTTTTGCTCCTGCTAAACCAAGAAGAGCCCGCATGCTTAAAAAATTGAAATATAGAAGCTAGTAAGTGAGATGTTAACCGCGATAATAGTCCGACTAAGCAAAAGTCCTTTCCCAAGACTGATGTTGCTGTTCACACAAAAGATGGGGGTTGGAGGTTTTGTGTGGATTACCGGTCATTGAATAAAATCACCATCCCTGATAAATTTCCCATCCCTGCCATTGATGAGTTTTTGGACGAGCTAGGAGCAGCAGTGGTATTTAGCACACTTGATCTCAAGGCTGGTTACCATCAAATCTGAGTAGAAGAAGAGGACATTGAGAAGACAACTTTCATCACTCGCAACGGACATTATGAGTTCCTTGTCATGCCCTTTGGATTGACAAACGTTTCAACGACCTTCTAGGCTTTAAGAATGAGATATTTATAGAATGTTTGAGAAAATTTATACTTGTATTTTTTGCTGACATTTTGGTTTTCAGTAAATTCTAGTAAGAGCATGTTAAACATCTTCGGGGTGCTTTCTTGTTACTAGAAAAGCATGAACTTGTGGTGAACAGAAAGAAATGCTTATTTGGATTAACAGAGTTGGAATATTTGGGGCACATCATCCCTAGGAAGGGGATGGAGGCTGACCCACATAAAATAAGGAGCATGATTTACTAGCCTACAATGAAGAAATTTGAAGGCATTAAGGGGATTCCTAGGACTGATGAGATATTACCGGAAGTTTGTACAAAACTATGGTAAGATTGTTGCACCACTTACTCAACTAATGAACAAAGATGAAAGATGCCTTTGTGGGGGGGGGGGGGGGAGAAGAAGCCCTGGGAGTCTTTCAAGCACTTAAAAGAGTCAATGACCACCACACCAGTCCTTGCTTTGCCAGACTTTAGGAAAGACCTTGTAGTGGAGACAGATGCATCAGGCCTTGGATTGAGGGCTGTACTCATGCAAGGACATCCAAAGTCTATTGGAGTCGAGCTTTATCTCCGCGAGATCAAGTAAAATCAGTGTATGAAAAGGAATTAACGGCCATAGTTCTAGCTGTGATCAAGTGGCAGCATTACTTGAAAGGCATTCCACAGTCAAAACTCATCAACGTAGTATGAAATATCTTTTGGAGCAAAAGGTGATAGCTGCTGACCAGAAGAAATGGATCTTGAAGCTGTTGGGCACAATTTTGAGATCCTATATAAAAACTAGGTTCGAACAAAGCTGTTGATGCTTTGTCACGGCAACCGGAAAGCGAGACAGCATTGAGCACACTTTCAGCAAGCATTTGGCAGGACGGACAGCAATTGATTGAAGAAGTCAGCCTCCATCCACGGTAGAAGACCATCATACAAGAGATATTGTCTGGGTCTGCTTCCCACCCGAAGTATCAACTGCATAATGGAGTCCTTTGCCATAAGGGGAGACTAGTTGTAGTAGAACATTCGGCTTTGATACCCAAGTTCCTAGCAGAATTTCACTCACTCTACCCTTATGGAGGGACTTAGAATTCCCGAGGACCTACAAACAAAAATTAATGGTGGTTTACTGGGTTGGCATGAAGGCAGCTATCAATGATTATGTAGCAGCTTGTGATGTTTGCCAATGCAACAGACACCCATCAATGAATCTTTGGGGTCTACTACAGCCTGTACCCATAGCTGAACGTATATGGGAAGATACCAGAATGGACTTTATTGGAGGACTTCCCAAGACGAAAGGAGGAAATACCATTCTTGTAGTGGTGGACAGGTTGTCTAGGTATGGGCATTTCATAGCTATTACTAATGGTGAAAACACAATACCACTCAGCCAGGACATTGTCAAGTTACATGGCCTTCCATGGTCCATGGTTACTGATCAAGACCACCTCTTCCTCAACTACTTCTTGTCCAAATTATTCAGGATTGCAGGCACAACTATCAAGTATAGCAGTGCTTGCCACCCACAAATGAATGGCCAAACGGAGGAAGTTAACAGATGTTTAGAGTCTACTTGCGCTGCTTCTGTGCCTGGCAGCCGATTGGACAAAATTGGCTTGCTTGGGCCAAATATTGGTACAATCCCACTTACCATGCTTCCACTAAAATGACCCCTTCCCAAGCAGTGTTCGGATGACAGCCACCAACCGAAGGTAGATGAAGTTGACTCTTATTTGGGGGAATGCAACCAAGTCCTAGATGAACTGAAGGAAAATTTATTTGTGGCTCACGAAAAGATGTGCAATGCAGCAAACCAGCACTGTCGTGATGTCAGACACAGTGTTGGGGATGAAGTCTTCCTTAAGTTGCAGCCTTACCACTTCAAAAAGCTCACCAACAGCGAAATGAGAAGCTCAGCCCATGCTTCTATGGTTCGTACCCAGTTATGGAATGAATAGGACCAGTGGCCTATAGACTCCAATTATCAGAGAACGCTCGAATCCATCCAGTCTTCCATGTCTCTTAGCTAAAGAAAGACTCTTACGCAGCCACTACCTTCTTGTCTAAAGGAGGATTGGGAGCTCACACTCACACTGGAAGAGTTGCTGGATTTGATACTCACCTTAGGGTTATTTGGAGGTATTAATCAAATGAAGGGACCTGCCTACTTGCAAAAATACCTGTGAAGATTTCACTGAACTGAATGGACAATCTCCTACTTTCCACCTTGAGGACAAGGTGAAATTCATGGAGGTGGTGTGGTGCTGATAGGCCACTGATTTCACGAGTCTACACTCGTTATCAGGCCTGCTGCTAGGTAACTACCCAGCAGTTATTTTCACTAATGAGGAACAGCTCTCCAATAATAAATTGGAGAATAAGAACAGGACATGAGGACAGCAATGGTTGGGCAGATTACTCAATTTAGTTATGCAACTCAGATATGGGGAAGGGGAGAGCAGGGAGAGGCAAGGTTGATCAATGTTGGTGTTTGGTAGCAGTCAACTGCTGAGGAGCCATGGACTCTAGGTAATCTAGATTTTGCTTCTGTTGCATTTCTTTCGTCTTTAATTTTCTGCTTTTGAGTGGGAAAGGGAGTTTATCAGTCTGATTAAACTTGTCCAATAAGAATGCTGTCAAGAAGAATGATCAGTGCGTTTTCCACCAGAACCATGTGCACCGGCCTGGTGGCCTCAAAGTAGAGCATCCTTCAAGGTGGAGTGAGATTTGCAGGGGGACTATGTATTGAAGGCCAGAATATGTTCAGCAAGTGTAGGGACTGTTTCCCCATCAAGAAGGTAACCTTCACAATCTTTATATTATAATAACCAGCCAAGAACTTTGAAACAAGGAATTCATTGCACTGAGCCTTGAGCTTCTCAATATCAGTAGTGAGTGGTTGAAAACTTTCAACTCCACCATACTCATGAATGCAATGTAGTTTTCTTGGAGAGACTTGTTAGACTGTTGAAGTTGATACAACTTCTCACAGAGGTCATAAATAAAGAAGGGCGAAACTGCTGCCAAAAGCTTTTGTATGAGTATAGTCTTGGGGGTGAAAATTTTCCCATGCAGTCTTACCCCAACAATTTTTGCAAAGTTGTTTCAGTGTGGAGGTCATAGATATGATTCGTATTTTTCTCCTACGAATAAGTATTATTCAAGTCATCTCATACACCCTTAGCTGTAATACAAAATTGCATTAGCAACAATATCGGGTTCCATGTTGTTCCACAACAAAATAAGCGTAGTTGTGTTTTTGTTCATCCATGCACTATATTTGTCATTGTTTGTCTTTGGCCATAAACATAATATAATCCACAACAGCTTGAGCTCACAATAAGTAGTTGGAGCACCCTTTGAGTTTAATAGAGGTGATGGTTACACTGATATTATCCGCAAGTGAAGCAGTGGTCTTCATCTCTGCCATAACAGGGAGGCAAGTTTGCAGGGCCAGAGGTGCCCCCCACCCAAAAAAAAGAGTGATGTTGAATCCTGGCTTCACCCCTGCAAGGTTTTACTAGAAAGTCGTGTACTGAAGCACCATAAACAAATAACTCTAGAACAGAAAGTCGAGTACTTTGACAATTGAACTGTGATGAGAAAATCCAATTGTAGAATCAATACAAGACTCTTGAAGAATCACTAAGCGATAGACTCTGGTAAATAGTACTGGTAATCAGCCATCAGAGGTCCATTGGATCCAAATAATCAGCCATTTCTTTTTCCACACGAGAAAAAAAGAAGAAAGGTAGAAACCCAAAAAGAATTCAATTTCACCGCAGATGGAAGAAATCAGCTGAAAATCTTCCACAAATGGCATTCAGAAACTTGAAAAAAAATCTTATAGGGTAGTATTCGTTATAATCTTCATTGGTAAATATACATGGGGACCAGAAAGATCTCTAACACTGTTCATGATGCTGTTCATGGGAACAGTGTCATAGCCGTAAGACTAAAAACCTCTTGAATACTCTAGAAACCTAACAAATCTGAGGATGAAATTTCACTTTTGTGTTAATTGGATTCATGATTTTAGAAAAGTCTCATTTTGTTTTCACTTTATTTTTTTCTTCTGAAAAGTGTTTGAATTGGTGTATCCAGGTCATGGCAGTCGTGTGCTTAAAATGATTAATTTTGCTGATAGGAGAAATTTATATTTGGGTTGTGGTAAATGGAACCAATTCTTGGCAAGCTCTTCATTGGAGGAATTTATTGTGATACAAAGGAAGATCGTCTTGGCGCATTGGTCATGGATTCAAAGTCCTTAAAAGTAAGTTGTTTGAATTCGACTCCACTGAGTGCGGGAGCGTTGGTGCACTGCCTCATTAGAAATAAGAGTAAGCCTGCATGAATTCGACCCTCCCCGGACTCCACTAAGTGCAGGAGCCTTGGTGTACTGTGTACGGCTATTACAAATGAAGATTGTTTATGAAATATTTCAGAACTTGCTGGTTTGAACAGTTAGTAACCTTCTGCATCACTTACCGATGGCCATTATGATTTTGAGGAAAACACAAAATGGAAAGCTGTATTGTATCATGTTACATATCCATATCACCTAGAGAGTACCAAAAGGACACACACACCAAGATGCAAGCACACTGGGTGCAACTTTATACCCTGTATATTCTGTCATGCAGTCAAGGAGTCAATGAAGATTTGTTCTTAGGAACTAGAA
This sequence comes from Hakea prostrata, assembly GCF_041222555.1. Lineage (NCBI taxonomy): Eukaryota > Viridiplantae > Streptophyta > Magnoliopsida > Proteales > Proteaceae > Hakea > Hakea prostrata. Next base: position 40,796,982 of record NC_142608.1, read on the forward strand.
ACTTTATACATTCTTAATGAAAACTACAGCATTCATGGATCATCAGGTCTTGCCTGCAACGGAAAGATATCATGGAAGTTTAGCATTCAGTCATGGAGAGAAAATGTTCTGATGCAAAGGAAGTGGTGCAGAATGGTTTGCCTTTGGTTGATTCTTCATCTTTCTTTTTCTTTTATGCTACTCGTATACAGTGGGTGAGAGTCATTCCTCATGACCTCTTAAATGTCGTTTAGGGTTTCCGTGACCAAGTCAAACTCCTACATTGAAATGGCTCATCTGTTTGTGTGAGGAGTTCATTGGTACTAGACAATCCTAAGTTTTCGGTTTTCACTTCTTGGAGTTAAAAATTTTCATTTTTCTTTCTTCATGTATGGCGCGAATGGTATGTTCAAATCAAATTCAATGTGTTGATTGAACCTTCATTCTTGGGTTTCCTTAACTGTTAATAAAATACGTAGAATGTGGAATGATTACGTGAAAATGTGAGCTAATGATGTCCCATTCCTGTCCACTTTCGAACGAACACATGCGTTCCATTATGGACCTGTGCTTCTTTGTCTTCCGGTGTACAAGTGAACAACTTCCTTAGTCATTTCATTTTTCAACTGACTCTGGAATACTGGAGCTCTCCAAACCTCTCCCTCTCTGTCAAGTGTCTAGGAGACTCAGTGTATTTGGTAAATCCTAATCTGTGAACTTTAGTGTGACTTCCACTAGTTAAGCATTCCATTCGACCTTCAGTTCTGACAATGCCGGACTCAAATAAAGTTGTCTCCAACTTTATTATATGGGCTTTTAGGTTCCAGCAGGGGTGAGATGATGAACAACTTAGCAATGTTTTCTGATAAGCTGCAGGTGTGGTCTATAATTTTAATGGATGATAAGGATAATTTTCTTTTCTTGGCAGATTTCAGGAAATACCAGGTTCATATTGTTAGCACATGCAGAGTATCTGCTGTTGGATCTCACCTTGCTGAATTGAGTTTGAAATGTAGGCCTGTGAGGTGGGTTCAGCTTCTCCCCTTCAGGAAATCTCCCACAGAGTGTCCGACGAGGTATAAGAATCTATCACGTGGAGTATACCAATCCAAGGGCTAAGATAATATTATTTTGAGGAAATTATACGGCACCTGCTATAAAAGGGGTAAAAACTCTTACCACCCTCTATTACCTCTTAAATTACATGGCACCCACACTCAAAATTACAAGTTACCCACCGCCGACAACCAAACCCTGCCGGCGACGACAGCCCACCTACATAACCACAACGAATTTAATCTCACAGGGCACCCATTTGGATTCATTTCCAAATCAAAATAGAGCCCAAGAACATAAACCCACCTGAAATTTAGGACTAATAGAACTAAAAATTAAATTTTGTTTTTTACCTTGGCCGCCCTTGTTCTGGCCCTTGCCCACCTGGAACTTGCAGTTTCAGGTCTTTTGATGTCAAAGAACGAAACAGAATTTTGCTTCAAAGCTGCAAAAACTAATGCCTTCCACCTGAAATTTTCCAATTTAGTCAAATTAAAACAATCCGACCCACCCAATAAATCAAAACAAAACAGGAACAATTTTGACTAAGGGAAACGAGCCACAGCTCCTCTACCACAACGGCACAATCTCCAAGGTTTCTTCGTGTTGGGTTTTTATTAATTATAGGGTATTTTTCATCTGGACCCCCTGAGGTTTGGTCCATGTCACTTTTAGTCCAAAAAAAGTTCTTCTTTGCATCTGGCTCCCCTGTGATTTTGAGAAATGATAAAATAAGGACATATCATAATTGATGACCAAAATGCCCTTATGGTGCAACGGTCAAGATTGTATCTATGTATGCCATTTCGATCTAATGGTTCATATTAAAAAGACAAATTATAATTACAAGTATAATCTTTTCATTTTATATTCAAGGGTTTTAAGATTTCAAATTTACAAAATTATGCCCGAAATATCAAGCGCTAAACTAACCGTAGATGGTTTACCAACTGGTGCCGAAGCTACCGTCGATATGATCTCCATGGATCAAATACAGTATCTCAAGATAGCCTATGACCTCTTGAAACCACAACTCAAGTAATTTTTCTCCAAGATACCCCACCCAGATTGGATCGTTCAAGATTTTTCCCCCCATTGGATGTCCGAGATTTCCCAGGAACTCAATCTCGAAATTCTTCTTCTCAGTCTTCACCGCTGCCTTGTTAGCCTTCCTCGGTCCACCAGAGTACCTCACTGTTGAAGCCCATAGTAAATATTGGTCAACCCCTGAAACCCTAACCTCTCCATCTGAGTGGATCACCTTTCCGTCCACAGGTGCTTACCGACCATTTGATGCAGGTCCTTTACATGTCGGTTTCTTTGGTAACAATGCCTCAGGCGTCACTAACGCTGACCCAGTCGAGATCACGGTGAAGTCTTGAAAGGCGATCGCTATACGAAGCTGCAAAGATTTTGAAGGTGAATACGGTCGATTTGCTGGAGAAGACCTATCTTTTGATTAATGGTTCTGGGTTGTGTATTTCTGTTAAAATCAGTCAGATATTGCTTGTGGGTGCCCCTGGAACACAGCTGAAACTAGGTAAAGTGTGGAATCACAAATTCATATTGTTATTGTAATTCCTCAAAAGTAAATTTGTATTGCGTTCCTGCTTGCCCGTATTAGTTTGACGCTTGATATTTTGGGCATAATTTTGTAAATTTGAAATCTTAAAACCCTTGAATATAAAATGAAAAGATTATACTTGTAATTAAAATTTGTCTTTTTAATGTGAGCCATTAGATTGAAATGGCATATATGGATACAATCTTGATCGTTGCACCATAAGGGCATTTTGGTCATCAAAATTATGATATGTCCTTATTTTATCATTTCTCAAAATCACAGGGGAGCCAGATGCAAAAAGAACTTTTTATGGACTAAAAGTGACATGGACCAAACCTTAGGGGGTCCAGATGAAAAATACCCTTAATTATAATATGCCCAAGGGCAAAATTTGAAATTCACTTTTGGGCGGTTACAAAATATAAGATTATATATTTTGGTAACCACTACATCACTCGGGTGATCACACTACGGATACGTGAGATTTCCTAAAGGGCGATTCTCTTTCTCTCTCTCCCTCTATTCAAGAAACGCAGAAAGGAGAAGTTCTTCGTGGATCTTCTTCTCCTTAATCTTGGTCTTCGATTTCTTCCATTCATACGGCATGCAGGTTGTGGAATACATTCTCTTTCCTCGTGATTGTAGAATCAAACCAGTGACGAGTTCGTGGAGGAACGAGGACGTGGATCCAAAATATTTCCGCTGCAATAATTATATATTTGGGAAAACGAATCCAGGTAAGGATCTTTATCCTTTCTATTTCAAGTATAGAGATATAGATTTTTCCAACATTGGCATCAGAGCCCATGTTCCTGCGATTCTTCGTTCCTCCTAATTGTTTATTTTTTTCTTGAATGGATCAAATGGGAGGATCAAGGGTTTATAGAAACCCATTGTGGGGAATCCAATGTTTAATGGAAACTCATGGGAGAATTGAAAGGGTTTTAAGAAACCCTAATTTTTTTGTTTGGATCCAAGTGGGAGGATCCTTGTGATTTTCCTTCTGTAAAAACGTGCATGATTGATGATCCATGAGAATGTATTCTTTGTTTAATAATTTCTGAATTTTTCATGCATTTTTTTTGGAAAATTTTGGGTGAAAAACGATTTTTTTCCCTTTTTGGATCTGTAATTCGTACATGAGTTGCAAGCACTGTTTGGTCACTGAGGACCAGATGGACGTCTGTTTAATCACAATGGACCAGACAAAAATTTTGTCTGATCACAGAGGACTAGACGGAATTTTCGTGTGGTTACAGAGGACCAGACGAAATTTTGTATGATCACAAAGGACTAGATGGAATTTTCGTTTGGTCACAAAGGACCAGACAGATTTTCCATCTAGTGAGACGGAAGTTCGTCTGGGAGATGGATTTTTTTGAGACTCTAGTGTGTCAAGTTCATAATGTGTTTCTAACTTATTGGACACCAATACCCCAACAATCTGAGTGATGTTTGAGTGTTGAGAGCCTAATGGGGCCTAGTGGGAGCTAGTGAAGTAGAAGTGTTCTATGTGAACCACGTAGTAGCATAAACATGATTGGGTGTTTTATTTTAGTAAAACTATATTGATTGTGGTTTTTTTTAATCATGTTTCTAACATAGAATGAAACCAGTATATAAGTCTATATGGGTTTGCATAAGAATTTGATTGAATGTTTGTTAGCATCTCTTTTGGTTTAAATGCTTATCCAATAGGTTGACTATGCTAGTGTGAATTGTTGTTGTTTGTGTTGTATTTTATGCTAGAATAGTTAAATTCATCATTGTATATATTGTTTCTAGTTAAAATAACTGCTACCAAGAGCATCGTTGCAGATCTCACGAAAGAAGATAAACTGAATGAGAGGAATTATGACCTCTGGCACTGAAAGGTGCAACATCTCCTAGAAGAGCAGTACAAGCTGGAAACCATAAACCAGACCACGACCCCACCTGAGGAAGGTACCACTACACAACATCGCAAGGACCTTGAGCTTTACAATGCTTGGAAGAGAAAAGACTGGGTAGCTAGGATTACTATCCTAAGCTCCATGAGGGATGACTTGATGCTTCGGTTTGAGAAGCATAGGACTGCAAAGTCTTTGTGGGAGGCTGTGAAGTTCTAATATGGAGGGACTCCCACCACAAGAGGCCACCAGCTCGAACTCACTTTTGATGGTTACAAGATGCACCAGGGTCACACCATGAGGCAACACATAACCATCACCCAACATGATAAGTGAGTTGAGCACATGTGGGCGCCAAAAGACTAATGAGGAGAAAGTCTTTGCAGTCATAGGTCATTGCTTAAGACTTGGGAGCATATGAAGATCTTCTTGACTCATGCTGATGATGTTAAGACTTTTGATCAAGCTACTAAGCACCTTGAGCTAGAGGAGGATTGGATGTTGGCTGATACCTCTCCCACTAAAGAGTTTGCTGCTGAAGCGAGCACTAGTAAGGGTGCAGGCTTTAAGCACAAGAGGGAAAAAGCTCAACCTCAGCAGTCCAAGAAAAGTAACAGAGGTGGGAACATAAACAAGATTGGCCCCAAGCATTCAAGAGGGACCAGTGCTAGCAAGAAGAAATCATCTTTGATTTACTTCAATTGCCAAAAGACTGATCATTTTGCTCATGATTACACTTAGCAGGAGGTATGTACTGTGTGTTATACCTCATATTGTTATGTAATAAGTTCTCCTATGCTTGCTAAATTAAGTCCTTTGTGGATTGTTGATTCTGGTGCGACAAAACACTGAGTCTATTTCCAAAAGCACTCATAATTGTTTTTGGTGTTTCTCGAAGCATAAATACTTAGTGAGGGATCAAACACATTGTAAGATATGAAAACCATGAGGAGTTCTTGAAAATGCAAGTCCCATATGTATATGGCTAGGCCAAACTGTTTGGATACAACTTGTGGGTGGGTTCAACCTGAATCTAACCTACTTGATGCCCAATCATTTGAGTTTGGGGGTGCAATGGAGGTCTCAGTCCTCTTTAATGAAGTTTTTCAAAATGAAGGGACAAGTCACAGCGGATTGATCTGAGGACTGCATGGTTTAAAGGATGTGCTCTTATTCCCTATTTTCTTATACTTCGAGAGGTGCTCAAGAAGATTTGATGGAGGTCGGTAGTTAGCTCAGTGGTTGATACATCAGGTGTTCAGGGAGGTTGGTAAGCATGAAATTCTAACGAGTAGCATGAATGTTTTGCCAAGCAAATCTATAAATGTAAGACAACTTTGTTGAATTTGAAGGTGGGGGGATCAAATAAGCACAAGGAAGTTTTATGTAAGGCCACAACATGGGCCTTTCAAGTTGAATATTGATGGAAGCTAACTTGGCAACCCAGGAATGGCTTAGGCAAGGGGTGTGTTTTGTGATTCTTCCACTTCATTGGCGAGGAAATTTTGGGTCTTCTTGGGTGTTATGATCAATTTGAGGCTGAATTCAACACGCCGGTATGTGGTGTTGAATGGGCTAAAGAATTGGGTCATTCTTAATTGTGGATTGACATGATTCAGTGGCAGTGATGATTTGGCTTAGAAGGATACGCTTAGAAGAATTGGGTTATTCTAAGGAATTCAACACGCCACACTGATAGTCTTTACCTCTTCCTCTCCACACCTCTCTTCTCTTCTCTTCTCCGGTTTCTTTGCCTCGTCGTCATGGGATGTTTCCACGTGTCCTTGTTTCTCTACCCCTATTGTGGTACCCTCCCCCTCCCCCTCCCCCTCCCCCTGTGGATTGGATGGGATGGGATAGTGTAACAACCCCCGTATTTCTAACTCGGGATCTGTATTGCAAGTCCGAGAACCCGAAGGTCTAGTTGGGTAAATTTGTGGAGTATCCGGATAGAAGTCCATGATCCATACCCTGAACCCATGGATTTGGATTCTTTGACTGAAGAACCTGCCTTGCTTGGTAGTTTGACTTCTGGAAGGCAAGTGATGTCTGGAGATGTCCGGAATGAAGGTAAGATCTCCCCCATGTTTTCATTAGGGTTAGGTTGTACTTGTACATCAACCCCCCTAGCAAAGCACCCTTGTATAGCAAAATACATGGGGGTTGTTGCTAGTGGCGGTAGATTGAACCAAGCCCGCCTCAAGCGACCGCCTGGTTCTAGTTGCGGGATTTTGCCCTATTTTTCCCCTGACTCCTATAAATAGTAACCCTCGCCTATTTTATGAATATTTTATTTGTGGTTACCGTTTTTGGAGGTTAGACGGCTGTGGAGAAGTGTTGGAAGCAGATCTGAAGTGCTGTTAGAGTCCCAGAAGGTTCTACTGTCATTCATAGTTGATCTGGTTGAGGTAAGTGATTCCCTGTTCACTCATGCTTCACCACTTGCTATGATAAAAGTAGATTAGTGTTTCCCTTTGGTTGTTCTTGATCCTTCTATTGCACCACCTACCTTTTGTTAATCTTGGTGAGATCAGATTCGAAAACGAAACCCTGCTTTCGTTAAAAGGGTTGATCTAATCAAGAGGGAGGTTTCTGGATAACCAAATTGATGTCTTTGTTTAGGTTTAGTATCACCCGTGGTTATGGGAGTAATAGATTTGAGATTCAGACTATGATCATTCAAAATTCGGATTGAAAACGGATGATCAGAAGCCTGAGTTTTGGATTGAAACTCTTTGTTTTTGGGGCGGTGACTAGTGGCGGTCGCTCAACCTAAGCGACCCGCCCAAGCGACCGGCTAGTTTCCAGTGACCAATTGACTTCTGGTTTTGATCCGATTTGATTCATTCGACTTATACCTTATTGTAACCCGGTATATAGGTGTCCTCTATTTGAAGAGAAAGTTTTATAATTGTTTACGAATTACTTTTTATGGACAAATTACTTATATGCAGGTAAGGGCATACAATCCTGTCTTTATGAATTGACTTGAACATGCTAGTCCAGTGTCTGTTATTATTAATCTTTCATTTCATATGCTACTGTAACCATGTTTCACCTGCTGATCTTGTTATATGAATGCTGTTTGTATTGTTTATACATGCACTTTGTCGATTATGAATGTGATATGATGTTAGTTGATAGTACGTGGTTTTGATGGAATAGATATTCTATTTGGATATCTTAGCTTGGGATATCATAAGGCTGTGGTATGGGACACATGCCTGCTAATGTTTCCAACACTGTCATAACTATTGGATGACATACTTAGGTAGAGTCTAGAGTTGCATGGTTAGGTACCCCACATGCTACTACCCTTTCGGTAGGGGAATTGAAACCTGGTGACCCGTGATGACAGTGATGTGACGATGGTCCACTGTTAGTCATATAAATGGTAGGGTTGTATATGTTAGGGTTGGGCTCATGGACGTCCAAGGAACGGACCAGGTTTCATGAGGAGTCATAAGAGCATTCCGCCCCAATAATATGTGGATGACTATAGGGTTATGGAATGAAGTCTAATAGCGGTAGCTAGTCTGTGAGGGTTATCATTCCTAGGTTGCGAAGGATACTGAACCGAGTTGGTTGGTGCCATAGGGGATGTATCTGGACTTCATGTAGTATGTTACCTGTATGACCTTGCATTGGATTAGAAACCTCGACATGCGCCAATACTCATGCCAATGGTCGTGGTGAGAGAGTGTTGACTTAACCCCAACCATGGTTTGAGAGCCAGGTGTGGACTTTCCATTTTACCCAGGATCCCTATAGAGGTAACCAGTCCTTGCCGGATTAGAGTGACTAGACCTACCTAGAGGAAGGCTGGTGTGTATCTTAAAGCATGTCAACTGTTAAAGACTTGCATAGTTAGATCTTAGCAGCATTCATATTTTGCACTCATACATATCATATATGCATTTTTTATTTGTTGGACATATGAATGGGAATTGTTATTGCTCTTACCGAGTTCTCAAGAACTCATTCCTTTATTTGTATATGTTTTATTAGCCTACGTAGATGGAGGAAATGTGTCGGAAGATGGATTGGTTTCCTATGAAGGAACCTTCCCGTATGAAGAAGATGTGGCATCGACAATCAGGGAAATGGAGATAGCCTGTGCGGGAGCTCCTGCGAGTGCATGGAATGCGCTTATCGCACCCATTGATGGGCGGAGGAGACAGGTTGCTAGGCAGTTTGCTCAACGAATGGAGAAGAACTGGAGGACTCCTTTTTTTAGAAATTCATGAAAAACATTACTTAGCTTTAGAGAAAGAAACTGGAAAGAAAATAATTTAATTCTTTTTGATTGCTTCCGCTAAACTCGTATTCTTTTGATTTATTATTCTTTCATTGATTATTTTATTGGAGTATTTGGACTCCTGTAATCCTTTAATTCATTAATTGAACTATTCTTGCTCTTGATTGTCTTTATTTGTATTTATTATTGTTGATAGACTAAAACCGTGGATCCTATGACGGATCACTCCCACGGGTTGTCGGGAGGGTAACCGAGACCGGCGGGTGGGGTGTGACATATGGGGCTGGTGAACACCTGCCTTGGATGGGTTTCTTCTCTCTTACTTGGCAAGACTGCAACAAACCCAGTTGGGCTTGGTTCGGAGACTCTTTCAAAATTTATTTATGGAAATTATTATAAAATAATCACCACCTTTAGATGAGTCTAAATCACCTCCTTTCTAAGGGAGAAAAGTGGAGTGTGGATCGAGCTTAGTGGAATACCATCATGTTCCAAAAGGAAGCAGGAGAATAATGATGGGGAACAACTTGAGTGTGGAGGTTCATGGCGTTGGCATGTGTAAATTAGTTTTACGAGGTGGCCAGACGCTAATGGTCCATGATGCGTTGTATGCTCCAGACATTCAGCGGAATCTTGTTTATGTTATTTTTCTTATGAGACATGGTTTTAGAGTTGTATTTGAAAACAACAATTTGGTTTTGTATCTAGGTGATATAGTTTATGGTTATGGTTTTCTTCAGAATGGTTTTATTGTATTGAATACAATTGATTATTTATCTAATTTTAGTAATGCTTTTGTTTGCCAAAATATTGTGCGTATTGATTCTAATATGTGGCATGCTAGACTAAGACATATTGGCTTAGATAGGATGAACATGTTGGCAAGAGAAGGTCTCTTGGGCCAAGGTTCACTATCTGATTTGCCAACTTGTGAGTCATGTCTAGTAGGAAAAGTAACTAGAAAACCATTTAAAAAGGCTTTGAGAGTCTCTTCCTCTAGAACTTATTCATTCAGATGTATGTGGACCCATGAATGTGCATACTAGAAAAGGACAGGCTTATTTCATCACATTCATAGATGCCTATACACGGTATGGTCACATTTATCTAATTTCTCATAAGTCAGAAGCTCTAGAATGTTTTAAGAAGTTCATGAGCTTAGTTGAAAATCAGTTAGATAAAATGATTAAAACTCTTAGAACAGATAGAGATAGAGAGTATCTCTCCGATATGTTCAAAGGGTTGATGAAAAGGGGATATCTAGGCAACTTACTATTCCAAAGACTCCATAGAAAAATGGGGTTGCTGAGAGGAGGAATAGATCCTTGCTAAACATGGTGAGATCCATGATGGCGTATGCAAACCTACCCATCTCTTATTGGGGAGATGCTTTGCTAATTACGGCCTATATCCTCAATAGAGTTTCAACCAAATCGGTTCCTTCTACACCATATGACTTGTGAACCAAAAGGAAGCCAGATTTGAGTTACATGCACACATGGGGATGTGCAGCATATATTCACTCTACATCTCACCAACATGGGAAGCTTGGACCCAAAGGAAGAAAGTGTATTTTGTAAGATATTTTGAACTCTCGAAGGGCCATGTCTTCATTGGGCTAGATGAGAGTGAGAGGAGAGCGAAACTCGAGTCTAAGGATGCAACATTCTTGGAAAATGATTTTCCATCTCTTGTAGGAGTTAGCAAAGAATCACTGGAATTCTTTGAGATACAAGATAGTGATCTTGTCACTCCAAGGATTCAAATTCTGGATAATGAACCTGGGGTTCATCTAGAAGATCCTAGTGAGAGTGGGAGTGCAGATGTGATAGCTACCTTAGAGGGTGAGCAATCTAACATGCATTTGCGCCATAATGGGCACGGGCTAGTTCCTCGTCGACATTTCGACATAGAGGATGAAGCCTACATGGTAACTCCCGAAGAGAACGACTATCAGATGACTCCAGTCAATGAGCATGAACCGAAGAGCATGCAAGAAGCTCTTGTGGGGACAAGCTCAAAAGAATGGTTGAAAGCAATAGAGAAATAGTTGGAGTTGATGAAAGTAAATCATGTCTGGGATTTGGTTTACTCATTTCTCAAGATCATGAGAAAAGACGGATGGATCTATTGAGAGATTCAAGGCTCGTTTATTGGCTAAGGGCTACACCCAACGAGAGAGCGTTGATTATGAGGAAACTTTTTCCCCTATGGTTAGGTTTGCCTCCATCAGCCTCATATTAGCCATTGTTGCTCAGTTGGACTTGGGGCTTTATCAGATGGATGTAAAGACTACTTTTCTCAATGGAGAACTTGAGGAAGAGATCTATATGGATCAACCTCAAGGCTTAGAAGCTAATGGACTAGAGCGCAAAGTGTGCAAATTCAAGAAGTCCATATATGGCTTAAAGCAAGCATCTAGAAAATGGAATGTGCGCTTCCACCAAGCTATGATGAAAAATGGTTTTTCCATGCTTGAGGAAGACACTGTATTTACACCAAGAGATCTTATGGTAATTATGTCATTCTAACACTATACGTAGATGACATACTCATGGCTAGCAATAGCAAAGAGCTATTGGAAACCATTAAGAAATGGTTGTCCTCCGTATTTGATATGAAGGACATAGGTGAAGCAAGCTATGTGTTTGGTGTCAAGATTGTCAGAAATAGGCAAAAGAGATTACTCGGTTTACCTCAGGAGACCTATATTGACAATGTCTTGACGAGATACCAGATGCACAACTGCAAACAAATAGATACTCCAGTGGAGAAGGGTTTGCATGTGAGCCTTGATATGGGTCCTAAGACTCCAGAGGAGAAAACCAAGATGGAAAGAGTTCCATATTCTAGTGTAGTGGGTAGCCTTATGTACGCTATGATGTATATTAGGCTAGATATTTGTTATGTAAGAGCATTGGAAAGCAATCAAGAGGATATTGAGATATCTCAAAGGAACAAGTAACTACAAGTTGTGTTACCAAAGATCGGATTTGCGGTTAGTTGGCTCGGTTTGCGCTTGGTGGCCGGGTACCCCTTGTCATTCGGGCAACTTGCTGTAATATTCTTGCTTGAGTGTTGTGTGGAGGTCCCTGTTGATTTCCTACCTGGTGCACTAGTCCATGTAACACTCCCTATAGCTTGAGCATTCCTCTCTGTATCTCGTCCAGATCTATAGCGGTGGCTGGTCCATGGAGTCCTACCGATGTACCTTCCCCGAGAGGGTTTTGGGCAACTCGAGTTTCTTTGTCTTGATCATCCTCCCTGTCGGAATGTCTGCCTCCATCTTCTCAGAGGTTTTGATCTTCTGGGTTATGGTCCCCATTTGTAGTATTTTGCCATGCAGTTCGTTCGTCTTGTCATGACTTGTTATCTTTCCCACAGACAGCGCCTCAAATTTGACCCTGGTCTTGACCGAAGTGAATTGACTCCCGATTGAGGTCTCGATTATGAAGAAGATAAGAGCTACAAAAGAAGTTAGATGCGGGCCGATTGGATGCCGGGCAACCACCTACGATGACTAAGTTAGTCGGGGATCATATAAAGATCCCGAGCAAGTGTTGCATAGGGATTAACCAAAAAAATGTTCGTGTGTTCTTACCTAAGGATTGAGACCTTGTTAAATAGTGTGTGGGTTACCTTTCTTAGAACCGACAGGGTCCCGAGCACTTGCCCACCCAACTATTTCTAGGGTGGACCTTCTGTTTATGTTGGTATTTCCTTCTTTGTCTTAGCATGAATGGAGCATTCCATATTAGTCACATTTGACCGGGATAAGTTCCGACCACATAGCCAGGATGATTACTTGGGTAAGAATCCGATCCGATCAGCCGTGTGTGTGTTTGCACATGTGCATCTTATCTGTAACAGTAACTATAGATATTTCATGCACAATATAATCAAATACTAAAAATAGCAGAAAAAAAAAAAAAGAGAGACTATCAAATAAAAAGAATAACAAAAAAAGATAAAAAGATAAAAAGAATAAATAAATTGAGAAGGAGAGAGTGTGCCAAATTTTCCTACTTGTGGAGAAGATTTCTTCTAAATTTTCCTTAGCCCACGTTTGTAGAAAGAGAAGAGAATAAATAGGAAGAAAAGAGGAGAAACAATGATATTTCATAGGAAGAGAAAAAACAAGAAAATTAATGAAATTAAGCAATATTTTCAAAAAAAAGAGGGGGAGACATGGTCCCTGTGGGTCCCAACATAGGTCCGCCTTTGCATCTACGGCTTTCCAAGGTTGTCTGCCGCTTTGCATTAGCCGCTTTTGGTTATCTTGGGTTCAAATGATCCGAAATGCCTGTTTAACCTAGTTTTGAAAATTTCCTAGTTTTAAATTTCCTACTTGGATTATAATTAATTTAAGATAAGCTGAACTGCTAGGTATCCTGGTAAGATCCTAGTGACGTAGGACCTACCTAGTGTCACACCCCACTCAGCCGGATCCGGTAATACCCGAATACCCTTGGGGGTGATACACCGCAAGATCTAGGTTCAGTGACAAATCCATACAAAATATGATATAGCATAATTAAATGGACAAGAATAAATCAAGTTCAGGTAATAAATTACCAAATCTAAAATAATGATTACAATCATCCATTACTTCAAATCAAAACTAAACATCAGAGTCCTAGAAGAGAAAGAATATTTAAAGTTGCAGCGGAAAATCATTTAAGGAAGCTCTAAGAAAAAGAAACTCCATAAGAGCAGTCCTGGCATGAACATGACGTGTCATGAGCTTCCACTTCTTCTCTGATTACACCCTCCTAGTAGCCATTCATCAAAGGATCCTCAATGTAGGAGGGGTCCTCATAACCTGTAGAGTTGTGAAACCCAGCCCTAACCTAACCCCGGACTCGACCCTGTCCCGGATCCTTGTTGTTTGTAGGTCCGAAGACCCGGAGTGGTGGGAGAAGAGACTTGTGGGCCCTCATAGTTGAAGACTCGGTGTATGATTCGGAGCCCATGGATATTGACAGTGAAGCCCCTTATTTGAATACACTGTCAGTGTTCGGTGAGAAACTACACCTAGAAGAGGGGAAGCTTAGTTGAAGTGCTTGTTGCACTCCTGGTCTTGTTTCGAAGGTATTTCTCTACTCTAGAATTGTTTATTGACTTGTAGGAGAAAACCCAACTCAATTCGGACCCGTATAGCCTTTCAAATCCCTGATTCAAGCTTGCTGTACATGCTTGGTCGACTGAGTCAGTCGACCAAAGCCAGTCGACCAATGGTTGTACAAATCCGAGAATAAGATGCTTTTTGGATATTCCTCTCTCTATTAAAGTGGTTCTTGTGTTTTGAACCCTATTCTACTCATTTAGGCCACTGAGAACAAGAGTGGAGCTTCCCAAGGCACTCTCTTGGTGTTTGTGAAGGATTCTTGCCCCCAATCATTGCAATCATTGTCTATTGTCTCCATTTGCACATTCAAGGTATGATTCATCACTCTCACTCTCTATTCTACTCCTTTTTTTTTTTTTTTTGCTGTTACAACCTTGGAGCTGATGTTGCAACTGTCACTCCGAGTGCTAACTCTTAGTTAATCATTGATCTCCTTCTATTTCCATTGATGCTATGCTCTCATTTCAATCCTTGCATATGCATTACTTTGATTTTCTTCTTAACTTCATGTGTTCTTATTCTAAACTGAGGTATAAAGTATGCAATGTCTATGCTCTAGGCTAGCATATGTTTCTAATCCATTGCCCATCAGTTCCCCTAGCTAATTCATTCAATTCCAATGCAATTTCACTTGGATTTCAAGTCATGCTATGATTATTGTCTTTAGAACATAGGGTATCAATTTGGGGGTTTTCAATTGGGCCATTGGATCATGCTAATTCTTGGTATGTAGTGTTCTTATGCTGTTACAATGAATCCCTCCAAGTTTCTGATCCATCTGAGCCCCAGAAGATTGACTTTGAGACAAAAATCACTATTTGGCTTTGGGCACTATTCATTTGGTCGAATGATTGGTCGACTGAGTCAGTCGACCAAGTAAGTCTGCCAATGAGTTGCTGAATTGTGTGTTTCGCCGATTTGATCTGTTCGACCTTCGATTTTCCCGATTTCTTTTCTAATCTTTCATTTATGTTTGTCTAGGGTCTTAATACTATCTTTGGATCATCCATTTGAGATTATTGGATTATCATCGTGGCTTAAGGTAAGGACGGTTATACCCATATGACATAGACTATGTATTTGTTACACTGATGTTGGCAACTGAGTAGGTTCAACTTATTGGTTGTACTTAGACATCATATGACTACTATAGTTACCTTATGACAGTAGCACCATGTTTAATTACTTTATCCATCATGTCTATTTCATTATTGTCATTTAATTATATGCTTAATCATGTGATGTTATGACGTATCTTTCAATATGATGATGTATCATGTATGTATGATATGATGAACTGAGAATGTGATTGGATAAGTATGATGTGGGATTGGGGAATGTCCTTTTGACATTTCTGTCCTTGGACATCGGAGGGAATAGTATGGGATGTTCTCCGAAGATGCCTATTGATACTTTCCCAGGTCATTGGATGACATACTTAGGACTTGTCTAGTTGTATGGCTAGGATGTCCCCGTTGTATCAAACCCGAATCGGAAGGGCATTGAGAGAACGACCCGTGGTAGTAGTATGGTTTGATGGGCACTCAAGACCGGTAACCACTCCATGAGAGGACATAAATCATACTACGGATACCCGAAAGGGGCCATTTATTGGTAGGGTTGCAAATAGCTAGACTTGGGCTCACGGGCGCTCAAGACCGGTAACCAACCCGTGAGAGGACATGAGAGCTTCCCGTTTACTATTTGTGGATGACCAATAGGGTTGGTGAGTTCGTAGTTCGGGACTATGCTGACTCTAGTGTAAAGGATACCGGAAAGGATCGCCCAGGGCGAGGAATGGACGTATCTGGATCTGACATTATATGACTAAGTAGAAGACTTGCATTGGGCTAGGTTTCACCTTGACATGCGCCACTACTTAGACCAATGATGATGTGAGAGAGCGGTGACCTAAACCCCAGCCATGGATTGTCCCGAGGGATGCAGGACCCATTTACCCGGCTTGAGTGATTGAGACCCACCTAAAGAAGTATGGTGCTATGACTTAAAGCATGTCTACCTTAGAGACTAGCATACATAGATTTAGTATCATATTTGCATCATGTGTTTCATACCATCTTGCATCATGTTATGATTTGTATTATATGGTTTATGTATTATGGATTAACTGCCTTGCTAAGTTCTTTCGAATTCATTCCTTCTTGTGCAATTGTTTTGTTAGACTTCTCCATAGGTACCGAAGAAACCGATGGCACATACTTTGAGGTGGACCAGGATTCCGCATACTACGCTGAAGATTTTGGCCATTTTGAAAGTTACTGTGAAGGTGCCGAGGGTGATACCCTCCGTACCAGGATTAGCCGAACTTTAGTGTGGGAAAGGCCCTGTTTGGTTTCCTTCGTATACACTTACGAGGACACCCTGTACAAGACTAAAGTGACCTTAGCTTAGGCCTTTTTATTGTTATTCCCTTGGAACTTAGATATGTAATTAACCTTCTTTTGATATACTCTTAGATTTTTGGATATGTAACTTAACTTGATTTACTACTTTTCCGCTGCCACTGAGGGAGTGACTTCTGATTGCTCCTCTCTCTCTCTCTCTCTCCTTTTGAGGTTATATTTATATTTATGGTATCATCTTTATTCCGCACTCTGATTGTCTGTTCTTGTTTATTCATGATTCTTTTATTGTATGCTTTTACCTTGATTATTATTGTTCATGATTGTATTATCGTGTATATGGGAGGCATGGTTGCTCGATACATGATCTTTGGGACTGTGGATCACATACTCGGGTATGCCTGGCAGGGTACCGGCTGGGGGGATGTGACAAGAGCAGTCTAAAGAAACAAACAAAATAAAGGAATGAGTTCATAGAACTCAGTGAGGTAACTAACATTCATGTCAATACATTCATCCATACTCCATATCATAATTCATAAAACAATCATGTATTTAATAATATAATGGTGATGATATGAGGTTCCTAACTCTATAATGTAGTCTCTAAAGTAGACACGCATTAAGTCATACACTAGTCTTCTTTGGGCGGACTCATCACTCTTCCCTCATGGCACTCAAGCACGTCTGTTGGGTTCTCCACGGCAATTGGGTCAAGTCACATCAATCCGTGGCTGGGTATAAGTCACCACTCTCTCACATCACCATTGGTATAAGATCTGGCGCATGTTAAGGATTACTCTAAGCCCAATGCAAAGTCATATGGTCTTGTACTACATATGGTCCGGATACTTCCCCTATGGCACCAACCAACTTGGCTCAGTATCTTTTCCCACCTAGAGTCAACGTATCCTATGGCACCAACCAACTCGGACTACGTTGACCCCTAACCCTATGGTCATCCACATATAATGGACAGGATGCTCTCCATGTCCTCTCACGGGGTGGTTGCCAGTCTTGATCGCATGAGCCCTTATCTATTATATGCAATCCTACCATCTCATGATGATAGTGGACTTGCTTGATGCTCACAGGACCCAGCCACTGGTATCACAGGTTAACCGATTTCAATGCCCCTACCGGAAGGGTAGTAGTACTCATGAGGTCACCTAGCCAAACACTTCTAGACATGCCTTACATATGTCAATCAGTAATCAGGGAAAGCGCCAAGGGCACCATAGGAATGCGTCCCATTCCGCCTCCTCTGGTGTCTTATGGCATAAATGCCAAAAGGGCATTCCCCATTCCCCAATCGTAACCTAGGTAATCACATAAAATCACTAGGGCAATGGGCGAACCCACGACCCTAGTAGAAAATATGAGGTAAGGATATTAATATTGTTCTTCCTCTTTCATCTCATACAATATCACACCATATTCATATCAATAACATATGATTCAACAACAAAGAGAAATATTCAAGCAATAAATCTTACATTCCATTCATGCAAAGTCATACACATGCATATCATGGTAAATATAAATTTACAAAAATTTATATCAATAAAAGAAATTAAAATAGCAACAATTAATTATGTATAACATGGTTAGTTATTCCTCATATTTTACTTTGCTCCTTTCTCCAAAGTCCAATAATTCACTCCCACAAGTTTGGTGACTAATAGATAAATAAACGGTATAAACCTATTCATGCAAGAGGATTAACAAAATAAAAATAGGAGTTAATTTTTGGGTTTCAAAGGATATCCCAAAATCTTCCCACAAAACCCAAATCTGAAAACTAGGTTAAAAGTATAGTTCTCAACCTCACTAGTGAATGGTTTCTAATTCGCCACCAATTCGAAGTCTATAACGAAACAAAACTTTGGGGGAAGCTAATTGGTAGCAAAAGGATCTTACGGGTATCTTCAATTTGATCAAAATTGACCCAGCTCAAAAAGCCCCAAATTTGGCTCTCCTAAATCACCCGTGGGTGACCCGAAGAGTCAAAATGCGTCAACCTTAGCATGGGATCACACCAATAATTCTTATACCATAAAGGGACATTAAAATAAGGAATAAGGAGTAAGCAATGAACCTAACATGCTTCCCTTTCAAGATCTCCACGAAAGAAGAGAAGAGAAACTCTCATCAACTATGATTAAAGAGAATGGTTAAAGAAAACTAACATTTCCTAGTGATTTTGCGAAGATTAAGATCATAAAAACCTTCGGAAGGATGAGAACCACTCTTTTTCTTGGTTCCTCCTCTTCCCGCAACCTCCAACTCGTTCTAGCCTCCGAAAATGCTTTTACGAATGAGTCATGACATAAATAGGGTTTAAAAATCCGAAATTCCATTTTTGCCCCTAAACAGAAAATGGGGTAGGGGGTTGGTTCACCAAAATGGCCCAATCTTCTGGCCCATGGTTGGACCCCTAAACGGACTCTGATTTCAGTGATTTTTGGCTCGTTGGAAAGGTCTTTCGACAATATTTGATTTGATACCTTATTCGCATCAATCAGATTCTCTGACATCAATCTATGGTCATTCAAATATCACATTATTTACATCATCGTGATTAATCTTCTCTCTTCATTTAAACTCAATGAGAGCTGTTGAGTCATCACGAGGGTAATCCACCAACAATGGGTCCATTTTCAAAGCTTAGGGCTCGACTTGAATGGTCCACGATTGTCGCCAATTCGAAGTCCGGGTTTTCGGTCTTGAAACCGCGGGTTTAAGGGGTAGAAATCCGAGGGATTTCACACCTAGCCCCAGAAACTAGGATTGTCACAAAGACTCAAAATGCACCACGCCAAGGATCTCAACTTGATATCACAAGCTGATTCACCCAGTAAGAAAATTAAATAATATCTGTAGTGGTGGGATGGGACATGTTATTCTGGACAAAAAACATTGCAAATCAAGAATTGCATGTGTATGGATTTAGGTTCAATATTGGCTTAATATGATCCGTGAAACCTGGAAGTTTACATATCTATGTTGCCACTTAGCTCTCAGATAGCCATGAGACACGCAACCTTTGCAACCCATAACCCCAAAATCCTTGTTAAAACCATTTACCTGAGTGTCGCAAGTGTTTTTAGTGTCTGTCAACTGGGTTTCCAATATTACCGGCTTGCAAGTGTGGAGTGCACCGAGTGGTATAGCTTCTGTTGCGTTGGAGAAGAAAGCAAATGTCTATCAGCAACATGATTTCAGCTTACACTCAGTGCACTAAGCAGAGCATAGAGAGAGAAAATGGTTCACAATGAAACTAAGAAGCTTCTGTGAAAAGTCAATTACTAGATGATCACTTTCATTGAGGTAGGGTTATCCAATGTCGCCTAGACTTTGGCCATTTTCTTTTCTCTTGTTAGCTTCCAAACAAAGGTTAATAGCCAAAAGGAATTTCCATTTCTATTTCCTTTGGCTTCAAAGCATTGGATAATGCCTACATTATTCTATATCTCTTAAAGCAAAAGGAGATTAGATAACCTAGACCATCCTATTTGCAACCATCTGGTAGAACCACCTTCATGTATATGTATGGTTAGCTGATGACATTTATTTCACGAGATACCAATCAGAATGCATACAGAGTAATTTTGTTTGGGTTTAGCACATTTTAGCGGGACATTGTGAGCTGTCGGATTAAGATCTCCATCGAAATTTTGGAAACAAGGAGTTAGAGATTGAAATCTCAACCGAGGTGCGCGATCTGATGGCCTAAAATCATGCCAAACAGTCCAAAACGGAAACAAAATCCTGAAAAGACAAGTATGAAATCATGGTGGAAGGTATCATCATTCTGATCAGGCGTGCATGTCATACATGCAAGTGATCTGGACTAAATCAAAATTGATCCCCTTTATCTTGCTGTTTGTTTTCACATTTCTCCCATACATAGGTTTAGATTGGTTTATGCTCAATCATAACTTAGAAAAGGAGAGCCTTTGGGTATATTGATTAAACATGTTTAGCTAGAGATAATCAACATCTATTAATTGGAAGGAAAGGGAACTATGCTTTGATCCTTTTTTTTTTTTAATAAAACTAGAAGATTTTATAAGTTCCTGCATAAAAGGTAGGACCTTATAATTCCACTGCTCTCACCTACCTGGATTCACAAAGGGCACATCATCACATGAAGGTTCCATTTTTATATGATTGAAACTACATCAAATAGCATGTGAAGATGATAAATGCTTCCAATTAGATGGGTTTCGGTTATCAAGTTGGATCCTATCAGATAGCAAAATTTATTTATTTGTTGAATTAAAGAGAAAGTGGAATATCTGTGGGAAAAAAAAAGTAGCTTACAAGTGTGCATGCTTGGCTAAGGAACAAACCCTAGTGTTTAGGGCTAATTGCAACCACGGAAAACATGCATAACAAAAGTGTTTACAGAGTTGATCTACTAAGTGCTGAAGGAGGAAAAAAAGGTTTGGTGTATGGATATGTATAACTGTAGTATCAGAAATGTCAGGGTCAAGGTATTAAGTTCCTACTACAATTGCATTACATCAAGAATAACTTTTTTTTGATGATGATGAATGATTTAATTGTAAACGGCCAAAATCTTGGTATATCACTTTTCTAATGATATAATTTTCGTGGGATGAAAATATGGGATTAGCTCTAACTTAATGGAAATCAACCTTGAAGTCAAAAGGTTTTTAAGATAAACAAATGAAAACAAGCATGGAGGGTGACAATTCTCTTGATATAACCATTAATTAATTATTGAAAATAAATTTAAAGAGATATTGAGCAAAACAATTATTTTTGGTATTTGGGAGTCATAGTATTAAAAAATGTGATATTGAAGTTGTATGGGATGTGTGCCAAATGTTAGTGGTCTAGTGAAACAAAATCCCTTTGTTTGGTCTTCAATGGTGGTAAGGTTTATCCTCTTTTCTCTACTATACCATTGGGAAAGTATTCCCATTGCTTCTAAAAAGCAAACTAATAATAGCTATTCTTGCACTTTCAGCAGTGAGAAATTAAAAAAAAATTGTCAATCCAAAAAATGGTCATTATTATTTTTTGTGGAACTTGAAAATAATGTTCAACATAGCTATCACCATCGACTTTTGTACAAATAGAGTCCCGAGGGACAATTTTCCTACACAACTTACCCCAACAATTATGCTGAGAGGCACATTTCAATGCCTTAACCTCTACAACTTAGGTCTTTTGACCATTGTTCCAATACCCACCCCACAATTCACTATTAATTATTATATTTAATTATTAGAACAATATTGATGAAATTATTAATGGAATTACTGAAATTCAATAAATATTTGGAAATAATCTTGATTATGAGAAAGTTGATTAAATTTACATAATTAAACAAAGCCCTAAGATGAACATTTAGGAGTGATTAGAAACTAAGAAAGACAAAAGTAAATCTATAATGATTTATGAGTATACTGAGAAGAAAAGAAAAGCATAACTTAGACATTCTACCAACTATAATCTCTTAGAAAATTGATTTATTAAGGATATAAATTAATTATGATATGACTAAGATATGATTATGATATTATAATTTTGTGTCTAAAGTGCAATAAACAAGTTGCAGCCCAAAACAAGGGGGAAGTGCCACTTTCAGCAGCCCTAAGAGAGAGAGAAAACTTTCTTTCTTCTAACTTAAAGAAGGAGAAACAAATCCTTTTAGGCTTTATTGAGAAGGCATGCAATTCTAAAAGTCAAAAAAGGCTGTTAATATCTATCCCCCAACCCATGAGCCAATCTTAATCTCTATGAGAAAAGACAAATTAAGTGGCCCACCATAAATGATTGTCGACCATTTGATGAGAAGGATTGAAATTCCTCATCATTCCTATCATGTCATAGTCAAGTGACCACTTATGATTGGACCAGTTAGGTCCCCAAGTTCCATCACATTTTAATGCATGGGTCTGTGTTGGACAACTACTTAAGCTGCATTTGTTCGCAAAAGTGGGGTGGAAGAAAAAAATGGGTTTAATGTGTAGTGAGCTGAAAGAGAAAGAAAAGAAATAAGGCTGCCTTTGTTTGTTGGAATAAAGGTGGGTTGAAAAAATTCTTGAAAAAGGTGTAGATTTCTTACTTTTTTTCCCTTAAATCCCAAAATAGTTGATTGTTTGGTTGTTTGGCTCTATCTGGTAATGTGGCAACCTAACTTTTCCACCCAAGCCATTTTAAAACCCTACATATTTGGTGGGATTTTGTGGGAAAGTTTGGAAAAGTAAAAAGTGGGATTCACCATTATTACTTTTTCACAAAATCATTTCCTTTCTTTCATTTCTTTCTCCCTCACCCCACTACACATGGGACTCCCATGTTTTTTTTTTCCCCTTTTTTCCACCCCACCTTTGCAAACAAACGAAGGAATTTTGTGTAAAAGTGATAATTGTGAGTCCCACTTTTTACTTTTCTAGAAAATTCTACAATTTTGTAGGGTTTTGAAAAAGTTTGGGGTGAGAAAATCTACTTGCCACCTCACCAAAAAAGTTTTCTTAAATTAAGGGAAACATGCTTTCTAACTTTCCTATCCTAAACAACCAAACAAACTATACTTTTAAGATTTAAAAGGAAAATTTTGTTTTTCAAGAAATTTTTCACTCTTTTTTTCTCACCCTACTTTTATTCTTGCAAACAAACACAACCTTGGAAGATCCAATCTATAATGAATCTGATCATGGAAACCTTGTAATGCAATGCCCATGCAAAAGTGTTATTCGTCCGGGCGCAAGCTAAGCTGCCAAGTATGAGATTTTCTCTACTCTACTCTTGCTCAGTCACAGGTTTAGAAAATTTCCTCAGAAGCTCAAACCTATTAATTTCAAGTGGTCTAGTTGCTCATCTAGAGAACCTTTCTATAAAATCACCAGCCCAATCAAGTTTGCGACTAGCTCTCAAGTATTCAGACAATAATAAGGAGCAGTTTCATATCGTGCCAACCTGAAACTGCTGACAGGATGATTGATACGTGTACTCATGTGTAGTCTCGATATTTCAGGGAGATGGGTTTTTTTTTTTTCCAAATCATGACGCCTAGTGTATTCATTATTTGTCACAGAATACTATATGTATTAGGTGGGTTAGTTGGTTGGTTGTTTTCCTTTTTTTTGGAATAAATTTGACATTTTTTAAGTTTCTAATACAGATTGAAAACAAATTTCACTCATTGTTGACATCTTTACCTTGATTGGCTCATCTTAATCTTTGATTTTCTTCAATTTCTTTACTATTATTGATCCTTCGCATTTATTTTAGTTGAAAATCTAAAAAATATTCACATCTCTCAAATAAAAAATAAATTTAGAAAGGTAACTTAATTGGATACTTTTATTAGACAAAAAATAATCGATCGAAAATGATATTTTTCTTATCCTCTTCCTATTAGTATTGTTGGTGCAGATTTTGTCGGGGTCTGTGAACCGAGAATCTCACACCAAACCTTTCAGATCTGGCTTGATCGGATCGGAACTCGCACTCTCCTACAAGACGAACGAAAGACTGTTAGAAACGGAGCCGATCAGCTAAATCGGCGTTCCATCTCCGATTAGCTAGATCGGCGTTCCATCTCCGATCAGCTAGATCAGCGTTCTATCTCCAACGTTTTAAGTCTGTGAAATCCCCCGGATTTCTAACCCGTTAACCCCATAGTTTTAGAACCTTGAACCCGGGCCTTGAGTCGGCAACAACTGTGGGCCATTCGAGTTGAGCTCGAAGTTCTAAAGTGGACCTAATGATCGTGGATGAACCTAGTGATGATTTGACAACTCTAATATAGTTTAAGAGAAGATAAAAGATTAATCACGATGGTGTTAAAAGGCGATTTTGGCACGTTCGTAGACTGACGATGGAGAGTCCGATTCACGAGATTAAGGTATCCAATCAAAGATCGTCGAAAGACCTTTCTATCAAATAAAAAATCACCAAAATTAGAGTTCATTTGGGGCCTAACCAAGGGCCGGTCAAGTGGCCGGTTGGGTGACCAATCCCCCACCCCATTTTTTGTTTTGGGACAAAATTGGAATTTTGGGTTTTAAAACCCTATTTTATGTTTTAACTCACCTCTAAACGCAATTTTTTATGCCAGAACGAGGTTGAGGCTGTGGGAAGAGGAGCAACAAAGGAGAAGAGCGGATCCCATCCATTCGAAGGTGCATTGTGACTCGGATCTTTGCTGAAAACATTAGAAAATGTTAGATTTCTTAAATCCTTCTCTTAAACACAGTTTTGTGAATAATCGCTTCTCTCTTTTGATGAGATTGTGGTAGTGGGAGCATGTTAGGTTCATTGTTCATTATTGAATTCTCTTGTTGAGTTTGTTTTTTAGTATAAGAGTTAATGGTGCGATCCCTTGTGAAAGATTCTGCATTTTGACTCTCTGAGTCGCCCATGAGCGATTTAGGAGAGCCAATTTGGTGCTTTTTGATCTAGATCAAATTGGATCAAATTGAAGGCACCCATAGGATCTTTTTATTGCCGATTAGACTTTCCCAAGGTTTCATTGCGTTTTGACTTCGAATCGATGGTGAAATAATAACTTTTAGCCGATTTAGGTTAAAAGGCGAGTTAGAACTTAATTTTCTATTTGGATTTTTGTGGGAAGGTTTTGAGATATTTTTCTAAACCCAAATTAACTTCTACTTTATTTTTGTTAATCCTCTTGCATAATTAAGTTTAATTATCTTTTTGTCACCTTCTTATGGGAGGGAATTTTTTATCTTTGGAGAAAAGAATCCAATTGAAAGGTGAGGAATAACTAACCACGTTATACTTAATTATTTGTTGCTATTTTAATTTCTCTTGTTAATATAAATTGCTGTAATTTCTATTTACCATGATATGCTTGTGTGTGACTTTGCGCAAAAGGAAGATGAAGCTATTTGTTTTCATATTGAAAGGTGAGGAACATTTCTATTTATGTTTGAATCTTATATTATTGCTATGAATGTAATATGGTAATGTATGAGAAGAAAGAGGAGGAATACTATTTTTCTCCTTACCTTGTATTTTCCACTAGGGTTCGCCCATTACCCTAGTAACCATATATGGTGTTATTAAACTCAAATGCATGATTTATAGGTGTCTAGAAGTGTTGGGCTAGGAATTCTTATGAGTACTACTACCCTTCGGTAGAGGTATTGAAGCTGGTTAAACCATGATACTAGTGGCTGGGTCATGTATGTCGAACAAGCCCACTAACATCATACAAAGGTAGGGTTGCATATAATAGATAAGGGCTCGTGGGCGCTCAAGACCGATAACCAACCCATGAGAAGAAATGGAAAGCATTATGTCCATTATATGTGGATGATTGTTGGGTTAAGGAATGGGGTCCAATAGATGCCTCATGTTGAGGATTTCATTCATAGGTGGGAAGGTATTGAAACAAAAGGGCACTAATCATGAGGGGAGATATCTAGACCATATGTAGTACGAGACCGTATGACTTTGCACTGGGCTTAGGTTTATTCGTGACACACACTAAATCTCAAACCAAACAATGATGTGAGAGTGTCACATCCCGCCAGCCGGTACCCTATCTGGAATACCCAGAGGTGTGATCCACAGCCTTGAAGATCAAGTTTAGGAACGATCATATCCATTTAGCACAATAACATAATCAAAAGCAAGAATAAATCATAATATTCAAGTAATTTATTAATAAAAGTCGAGAAAGGTTCTCAGAAGGATCACAAAAGAATATCAGAGTGCAAAACAACAAGATACCAATCAAAGACAACTGTAGAGTATAGAAAATGTACCCCACAAACATATGCGGAAGGTAGATCGAAATCTAAAGCAAACTAAGCTAATACAAGTAAAAGGAAAAGTCTAGAAGAAAAGAGAAATCTAATCAACATCTTCCATCAGCTCTTCTTCTTCTTCACCTTTGGGTTATGCTCTTGAACCTTTAGATCAGCATCTAGCGCACGATCCCATCAGCGAACAAGAAAATGCCAAGCTGCCGTCAATAGGAGCCATCAATGAAGTCCAAACTTGAGTGTTGGTTGCCTCGCTAGTCAACACCTTGTCCAGAGACTTCCGGAGTTGTATGATATATGGAAGGGTCCCCCGTACTGTGGCACGGGTTCTCTTCCGGACCTACAATGTCATTTAAAAACAAGTCCCTTGAAGGGTAAGCTCAAAAGAACTTAGCAAATATATCCAAACACAATAAGCATCTTCATATGCATTCATAGGCAAACATATATGCAATGATATGAAACAATATATGCAACTATGCTTCTAACTCTATATATGTATGTTGGTCTCTATTGGCAGACATGCTTTAAGTCATAGCACCATACTCCTTTGGGTCTGATCCAAATCACTCTCTTTCGGTTGGTAATGGGTCTTGAAACCTTCCGGACAACCTTGGCTGGGGTTTAGGTCAACACTCTCTCACATCACCATTTTGTCTGAGTACTGGAGCATGTTAGGGTTAAGCCTAACCCAATGCAAGTCATCTATTGAGTCACATCTACTCAGGGTTAGATACGTCCATTCCTTCTTCCTGTGATCATTTCCAGTACCTTTCCCACTAGAGTCACTGTCTCCTTCCTGGCTACATAGACTCTTAACCCTATTGGTCATCCACACATAGTAGACGGAAAGCTCTCGTGTCCTCTCATGCATCTCGCAATCTCAAGCGCCCACGAGCCCAAGTCCACTACATGCAACCCTATCAATGAATGACCCCCACAATGTGATCCATGTCCTCTCACGGGTTGGTTACTGGTCTTGAGCTCCCACTTCTCCCCATTGATGCCACAGGTCACTCAGTCTCAATTCCCCTTCCGATGGGGGTAAGATATGACAATGTACCTGGAAAAGAAGCGACTAACAATGTACCTGTGACAACTTCATGGAAAGGGTCCTGCTCAGTACCAGAGATGCTGAATACTCTGCCAGAAGGAGGGGCAGGGGCAGGAACAGGAGCAGGAGCGCTTCTCATGACAGGAGCAGAAACACCAAGCAAGGAAGACTTCTTCAGACAAGAGTGAGCAAAATGTCCAAGCTGCTTACAAAGAAAGCACACAAGATCTCTTTGTCCCATAGAAGTGGCTGCCATAGGAGGTCTCTAAAATGCAAGCCGAGGGTGAACCATACCAGACCGAGGGGGCTGCACAAATCCCGTAGGTCGAGCTCCACTAGGTTGGCCACGAGGACCCACATAAGTAGCACTAGAACTCTGACCCACACTCCTAGGCTGAAAGGCAGGAGTGGGATATGGTGAAGGTCTCACAAACTGACGCTCGGTGCGATCCACAAGACCGGGGTGCCTAGGCTGCCAAGGCCTCTGAACATGCGCATTTTCTCTTTCAACTTCTTCCAACTTCTTAGCATTCTGAACCACCTGGGCATAACTCTCAAGAGGGAGAAGGGTGAGGTATGTCTTTAAAGATGGCCGCAGTCCTTTGAAGAATTTCTTTGCTTTCGCATTATCAGGCTTTATCGAATCAGGGGCTAAAAAGAACAACTCTTCAAATTTCTGTTGGTAGTCCAGCACAGAAAGGGAACCCTGAGCTAATGCCATAAACTCTGTCTCCTTGGCATCCTTCACTGCTTCGGGGAAATAGTTCTTATAGAAGGTTTCCTTGAATACTTCCCATGAGACAACACCAGCATGGAGGGTTTCCAGAATGGGGCGAGAAGAAGTTCAACATGCATCCACTTCCTGCTAAAGCTTCTGCTCGGCGAAGAGTACTTTCTGTGCATCCGTACACTGCAAATGCTAGAAGGCCTTTTCTAGTTCCCTTAGCCATCTGTTAGGGAACATAACATCCTTTGATACACCAGTGAAGGATGGCACCTGCAGTTTCAAGAAGCTCTCCATTAGCCTAGTATGCGGGGTTCCAGTGAATCTCTCCACATATGGGGCTGCCATGCCGGGGTTACCATGCCCACCTACACGGTTCTCCTCCCGAAGATTCACAAAACCAGCCATCATTTGATTGAACTGAGTTTGCTGTTGTTGCATCATGTTCGTCATGACGCTGGCAATGTCCTTGAAGCTTCCAATATTAGGGGCATTGGGGACGCCATTGGTAGTATGGTTGTCTTCTTAGGTCTGTTAGTCAGACCCCCCAGCAGGTGTCTCTTCGTTACCGGTACTACCGGAGCCAACAAGACAATTTCTCAGTAGAACCATTCTGCAAAAGAAAGTCGACCACATCGAGACACGAAGATTCATCAAAATTCATTTGACCATATGATTAAAATGCTCAAATCATACATAGGTTCATCAATATAATAAGCAAATAATCAATCATTGGTCAAAATCCAAAAATTCAATTTTTCTCACTTTTAATAGCCTTGGTCGACTGGCTGGTCGACTGTTAGTCGACCAAGCTCAACAGTAGCGAAAAATCAGGTTTTTAACTTCATTCCCACTTCATTCCCACTTCATTCTCATTTCTAACTCATTTCTCTTGTGGAGGGGCTCTGGAGAACGGACTAGCAATCACTTCTAAGTGGATTCCAAGTGGTTTGAGGCTTCCAAAACATCAACACAACAAGCATTACTCAACCAAGTAAGGAAATTGTTATTCATCATCTTCTCAAATGATTTCTTCACTTAGATTTCTCAAAATACCATGTTAAACTTGTTGTTCTAAGTTAGAAACATGTTCATGCATGCTTAGAAACATAATTTCATAGTTTTCATGCAACAACAATGCTTAAACATCAAGCAAACACAAAATCTCAACTTGCTTTTGTTAACGTAGCCGAAAATTTCCAAAATTTAGTAAAACTTCGATTTCTCCCAAACCGCTAGGAGTTTTAACACCAAATTTGATGCTACACATTCCAAATGACATGATACACACTACCATGAAATTTGTTTCAACCAATTTCAATGATATAAAAAATCCCCAAATTTGACCTAAACGTTGAAATTCCTCTTTTCTAGCTTGCTGAATTTTCAACTTTAGGACGCGATTTCAACCAGTTTTCTTCCAACAAACTTCACAATCATGCAATTCAAAGTATTTTGCATATGTCAGTATACTCAATTTTAATTTTCCCCAAATTTGAAAATTTATGAAAAATTACGAAAATGCCCTTTATGTCCAATTTTGGTTAATCTTCTAACATTGGCTTGTTGATCTTTTCTACAGATATTTATACACTATGGAGAGACGAGGACAAGGTGGTCGAGCTCGAGGTAGGGTAGTAGGAGCCAGGAGAGGTAGAGGTCAGGTGCCTTTGCTACCACAAGCGGAGGTGATCGACCGACATCGCTTCGTTACACCATTGGTAGAGTTCCTCTACGAGGTATACTTTGGGCATTGTCATATAGAGTATGACCGACCATTTCGGGCTGGAGAATTGACGACATTTTGATCGAGGAGAGATTCGACACTTTGGGATGGACACACCTACTTACTGAGGATTTACAGGTGTACCCAGAGTTAGTTCGACTATTTTACAGCAACTTGATTTCTTTTGTGGAGGGTCCAGCTAATCAGATGGAGTTAGTGATAGCGAGTCAGATCAGAGAGACTCAAGTTAGATTTACTACTCGTACACTAGCAGAGATTCTCGGGGTTCCACATTGCCCATATGCATGTGTGTGGATATCAGTAGGGGAGGATTTCAGCAGACACATGCTTCCATACGAGTTGTACGAGATATGCATGACACTTTGGGATGATGATAGGTGTTATCAGCCTAGGAACAGCGGTGAGATGATTCCATCGACCAGAGTCATTGGGCAGATTGTAGGGAGGAACATCATACCGAGAGTGGGACATCATCATGTGGTTACGGTGATGGATGCCTTGCTCATCTATCGGATCTATATGGGATTCGAGATCGATCTGGCTTATATTATACAGAGTGTTATGATCGAGGTTGTCATGCATCCGGGTGTTAGGAACCTTTGCTTTGGGATCCTATTGACACGCATCTTCAGGTATTTTGGGGTAGACCTGGATGGTGAGGAGAGGGTTGTTGGAGGTGTGGGGTATTCCATCGGCATGAGGACCATTGGACTGATGCAGTTAGATCAGGTTGACAGGTCTCCCAGTTTAGGGGACAAGTCGAAGTCCGAGGCTGATGATGAGGATGTTCCAGCAGAGGAACAGGCTGGGGATGATATAGGTATGCAGGACGTCGGTGTAAAATCCAGCTTTTACCTAACCTTGACCCAACCCGAAAATTGTTGTGTTTGTAGGTCCGAAGACCCGAAGTGGTGGTAGAAGGGACTTGTGGACCATACTAGTTGATGACGTGGTGTCAGAACTCCATTCTATGGACATTGATGATGTTGCTCCTTCCTTGAGCACATTATCAGTGTTAAGTTAGAATCTGCGCACTGATGAAGAGTGAGACAATTGAGATATCAAACGGACTCCTGTGCACAATCCAAAGGTATTCCCCGAAACTAGACTTCTTGAGTGAACTATAGGAGAAAACCCCATGCAATTTGACCTTGTATAGCCCTCCAAGTCAACACCTAAATTTGCCGAACTGTTTCTGAGAATTCTGTGAAATCACTGTGGGTCGATACTATTCGTTGATACCATCGACCCAAGTTATCGACCCAGACTTGCTGAATCCAGATTTAATGATTTTGTGGAATATTCCCTACTCTATTTATTCCATCATCGTGTTTTGAACCCTATTCTAATCATTGAGGCACTTGAGAACGTGGATGAGACTCCCAAGAACTCCTCCTTGGTAATGGTGAAGCATCTTCCCCACTAATCATTGCCAACTACTCACTTCCACTCTCTTGCTCTACTCTCAAGGTATGACTCTCTCTCTTAGTCTCTTTCTCACTCATCTTTACTCTCATTTTTACTGTTGGGACCATGGCCAAGGTGCTACAACCTTGCAAACACCTTGCCATAAGTCTTCTTTACCTAATACATTAATGTTTTTGTCACGCCCTCCCAGCCGGTACCCTATCTGGCATACCCGAGAGTGTGATCCACAGCCCGAAGATCAGGTATCGAGTGATCAACCTCCCACATAAACAATAACATAATCATGAACAATCATAACAAGAGTGCGGAAGATAAATCATGGATCCAATAATGAAAGATTGAATCATAAACGAATCAGAATAATAGATATAATCAGAGTATCAAACAGATAAGTAAAGTGAAGCAAAAATCCCACTTTACATCCAGCGGAAAAGTAGCTCTAAAGAATAAACTAGACAAAATCTAATCCCAGTAGCAAGTACATTGGGTAACTAAATTATTCTCCACTTTATAGACAACATCCTTGTAGGTATAGATCTCATAAATAGCACAAGGACGCTTCCACTCAATGGTCGAACTAAGCATCGTACGGAGCATAACCACTCGTGGGATCTTCAGAGTAATTGTGGTAACCGCAATCACCTTCCTGGAGATATGCCTCTTCGCCTTGCGCTTCCTCATAGGGACCGTCATAGTACTCGGTACTGCGGGATAGTCTAACAACATTGTACAATAAAGGAATGAGTTTCAAAGAAACTCGGTAAGGCGCTTAAAAATCCATAATAACATAAATGGCAGGATTCCGGAACAAACATAAATGCAATATGATATGAGACAAACAATGAATGAATGAATCTAACTCTATGGATGCTGGTCTCTATTGGCGGACATGCTTTAAGTCATAGCACCGTACTTCTTTAGGAAAGTCCACTCACATCCTCAACCATTTAAGATATCTTGGATTCTCTCACGGATCATTTCACCGGTCTTGAGCAGCCGATTGGTAATGGGTCCTTCATCCCTCGGGACAAACCTTGGCGGGGGGTTAAGTCAACACACTCTCTCACAACCATTTGGTATAAGTCTTGGCGCATGTCGGGGTAAAACCTAGAAATGCAAGTCTTCTACTTAGTTACATCAAGTCGATCCAGATACTTCCATCCTGTTGACGATCCTTTCGGTATCCTTCACACTAGAGTCGGCGTATCCTTGGCAGAACTCGGACTACGGACTCATCAACCTATTGATCATCCACATATGGTAACGGGAAGCTCTCACGTCCTCTCAGGTTGTTACGGTCTTAAGCCCTGAGCCCAGTCTAACCATGCACCCTAATAAAGGCCCCCACATGTGATTCGTCTCTCAGGTTTACCGGTCTTGAGCCCCATGAATCCCCATTACTACCCAGGTCGTTCGGTCTCAATACCCCTGATTAGGGTGACATAACAGGACATCTAGCCAAACACTACTAGACAATCCTAGATATGTCATCCAATTTAGAAGGTGTCCGAGGGCATCTCGAAACATCCCATAATATTCCCGTAGTAGTCCAAGGACGAGTGTCGAAAGGACACCTCTCCTTTCAAACCAACGTAAGCATACACATGCATCAATTCATATCATCACATATATGGTAACTTCATATATGGAAAGAAATCGATATTACAATCACTTGTATAACATTGGTAAGTAAATCATACATGAATCAATTCAACATGAATAAGTAATGCTACGTAATCAAAGTTATGCAACAGTAGTATATCATTGTAAGAATCTAATTTAGGAAACATATTAATGATATTCAAATATAGAAACTAGATTCATGCTATCTATGTAATTAAGGAAATAACCATCCTTACCTTTTATAACTGCAAAGAATCCTAAGAAATCAAGTAAGATCTTGGCAAACTTGAAAAAGGTCCTAAACAAGTATATACAACATATTAGGAAAGATCCCTAAGAAAATATATCAAAACATCAAACAGACCACGGAGTTCTTGTACTCATTGGTCGAGTGGATTGGTCGAGTGGTCGATCGACCAATCGGCGAAATGCGACGATAGCCTATAAAATCAAGTTTTAAGATATGAAATCTGTGGTTCAAAAGGGTACTAATCAAGGGGTAGACTACACAGAGTATTCTAGCATATAGGGACCTCAAAACACTAATCAAATCAAGGTATCAAGATCCAAATTAGGAAACAAAAAGTTACCATAATTAACTCAAACATGGATCTTGATGAATTTGAAATAGAAAACAAGGACAAGAACTATAGGAGGATGGATCATTGCTTTGGTAATGAAAACATGAAAACATGATAGGTCTTCATGGAATAAGGCTTAGAAGCATAAATCTAATTAAGGAAATAAAACCTACCATATAGTAACTATCATGCATCATGAAGAACACATAGTAAGGTAAAGAGAACAACTAGAATTTGGATTATGGATCATGGAAAGAAAACACAACCATTAACCACTAACAGATCAATGAAAGAAGATCCAAAGAGATCGAATTCAGATTAGGAGATTAAGAGATTAAATCATGGTTTGATCATGAATCCTTCAAAACTTGCAATGATCATGGTTAAGATCATTGTTCTAGTTAAATCCTTAGGATGATCATGAGAACATGTTAGATGTTTGCACAGAGGATGCAGATCTCTTCTGCTCAACTCAAAAGGAAAGAAAAACAAAATGGAGAGAAGAAAGAGAGTAGACAACTTTTGTGCAAAAGAAGAGTTGGAAGATCCGTCAAGAAAACACAAGGATCAAGAGAGATGACTTGGAGAGGTCTTTGGTTCGTTCGAGAGGGTTTGGAGGCAGCAAATCGAAGTGGACTCGAGGTTGGGCTTAAATAGAGCAAGAATCAACCTAATTGCCAAAGACGCACTCATTGGTCGAGTGGATTGGTCGATGGTCCAGTGACAATCGGTCGAAATCGGAACAAGGCCAAAAGGGGAATTGAAGGTCAGATCAAATCCAAACCTAAAGGGGTTTTGCACACAAGTCAAGTGACTTACCTAATAGGTAGAAATGCCTTCAAACCAAGATAGAGAGCACTCCAAGTCCATCAACTAATTAGATCTTCATCGGGATTCAGTTTCCATAAATAGAACCTCATCATCAACTTTCATGGATTCAAAGCGACACCAAGTCTCTCTGGGATGGCCCAAAGCTGACTCGTACTTTACTTGGGTCATGGACCTACAAACAACAAGTTTGGTCAAGGTTAGGGCTGGGTTTCACATTCTCCCCCCTTAAAGAAATCGTCCCGAAATTGAAAGCGACTGTGCTTCCAAAGAGGTAAGGAAACTTCTCCTTCATATCTTCTTCCTTCTCCCAAGAAGCTTCTTCAGGGGTATGGTTCTTCCACCGAATCTTCACCAAAGGAATGGGCGATTCGAGCTGCTTGTCCTTCCTATCCAGGATTTGGCCGGTTCTTCATCATAGGTCAAATCAGCACTAAGTCCTTCGGGTGCTTGCTGCAAAATGTGTTCAGGATTCTCTATGTATTTTCGGAGCATCGAAATATGAAACACATTGTGCACACCAGCAAGAGGCGGAGGTAATGCTAATCGATACGCACAGGTCCAACCTTTTCCAAAATCTCGAAAGGTCCAATGTAAGAGGGCTAAGCTTTCCTTAACATTGAATCTCATCACACCCTTCATTGGTGAGACCTTGAGAAAGACTTTCTCTCAACTTGAAATTCCAAATCGGTCCTTCTCTTATCGGCATAAGATTTTGTCTCATTGGGCGGACTTAATCCTTTCTCTTATCATATCTACCATAGCACTTGTAGCTTCAATCATCTCGGGACCTAAGACTTTTCTTTCACCTGTCTCGAGTCCAGTACAAAGGTGTCCTACAAGTACTACCATACAAAGCCTTGAATGGAGCCATGCCTATTGTTGCTTGATAAGCGTTGTTATAGGCAAACTCAACCAAAGCTAGGTGTTCATCCCAATTACCACCCAATCCACCACACAAGATCTGAGCATGTCTTCCAATGTCTGAATTGTCCGCTCGGATTGTCCATCGACGTGGATGATGAGCTGTACTCAAGTTCAATTGGGTTCCCAAGGCCTTGCAAACTATTCCAAAACCTTGAGGTGAACCTAGGATCACGATCCGAAACAATACTCAAAGGACACCATGCGGACGAACCACATTATCCACATAAAGCCTTGCTAGCTTATCCGAGTATGAGTGATCTTCATAGGAATGAAATGGGCTGATTTGGTCAACCTATCAACAATCACCCACAGGTGTCATTGCCTTTACTTGCGAGGCAAGCTAGTCACAAAGTCCATGGAGATATCTTCCCACTTCCAACTAGGAATAGGAAGGGGTTGAAGTAATCCAGATGGAGGTTGTCGAACGGCTTTCACACGTTGGCAAGTCTCACACTGGCAACAAAATCATCAACATCAGCCTTTAGACCAATCCACCAAAAATGTTCCTTCAAGTCCTTGTACATCTTGGTGCTTCCGGGTGTCTGATAAAAAGACCGATGGTGTGCTTCCTTCAATATTTCTTTCTTAACTTCATCGTTTGCGAGGCACACACAGTCTTCCTCTAAACAACAAAGCACCATCCATGGATATACCAAAGTCGGGGTCCGACTCGAGGATTCGAAGAAATCTTCTCAACTTTGGTCAAAAACTCTTGATCGAACTCTGTGAGCAACAATCTTATCTCTAAGACCAGATCTTGCCGTCATGGCGAGAAAGAATAAAATCAGAATTCTCGGGGACGATTTCCAAACCAAAACTCTCAATAGAAGACCACAATGGTAAACTCAAAGCATTCAAATCCAAAGTCTTCTTCGGTTCTTCCTACTAAGAGCATCGGCAACAACATTTGCTTTCCCAGGATGATCTTGAATATCACAATCATAATCGGAGACTAGTTCCAACCATCTCCTTTGTCTCATGTTCAACTCCTTTTGGGTAAAGAAGTATTTCAAACTCTTATGATCCGTGAAAATGGCAATCTTCTCACAGTAAAGATAATGTCTCCAAATCTTCAAAGCAAAGACAACGGCGGCAAGTTCTAGATCGTGAGTGGGGTAATTCCGCTCATAATCCTTCAATTGCCGAGAAGCATAGGCTACGACCTTGCCATGTTGCATCAGTACACAACCCAAACCAATCTTTGCGCATCGGTATAAACTGTCATACCACCGGAACTATCGGGTATAGTCAAAACCGGGGCACTTGTCAATCTATCTTTCAACTCTTGGAAATTCTTCTCACAGGCGTCGGACCAAACAAACTTCTCTTCTTTCTGGTCAACTTAGTCATAGGAGCAGCCAACGAGAAAAGTTCTCAATAAACCTTCGGTAGTAACCCGCCAATCCAAGAAAACTTCTTATTTCCGTTCGACTTCGGTCTCTCCCAATCAGCCAGACTTGGACCTTTTCGGGATCGACACGAATACCTTGGCTGAAACTACATGACCAAGGAAAACCACTCTCTTAAGCCAGAAATCACACTTGCTAAACTTAGCAAACAACTTCTTTTCCGCAACCTTTGCAAAGTGAAACTTAGATGACTCGCATGCTCTTCTTCGCTCTTCGAATAGATCAAGATGTCATCAATGAAAACAATCACAAACTTATCAAGCACATCATGAAATACTCGGTTCATGAGGTCCATGAACACCGAGGAGCATTGGTCAATCCGAAAGGCATGACTCTAAACTCATAGTGACCATACCGCGTTGGAAAAGCTGTCTTGAAGATATCACTAGACTTCACTTTCAATTGGTGATATCCGGACCTTAAGTCAATCTTGAGAACACAACTGCACCCTTCAACGATCGAAGAGATCATCGATTCTGGGCAGCGGATATCTATTCTTGATAGTCAACTTATTCAACTCACGGTAGTGATGCAGGTCACCGTCTTTCTTTGAACAACTCCAAGGTGACACACTAGGTGGAAACCTCTATCAATGAGCTCATTAACTGTTTTGCAACTCTTTACTCGTGAGCCATCCTATCGCTTTGATAAGAGGGAGATCAATAGAATTGAATCTGTGGAGGCACTCGATAGATCATCGGGAAGACATCAACAGTGACACTGCTTCATGACTCTTTTCTACTATACTTGCTTGATGAAGCATCATCCACTAGGCATAGACTTCTGGTGAAGACCTTTTACAAACCCTTCTCTTTTACCAAATTCAAAGCCGACTTCCACAAATATGGATTTCTTTGGAACAAAGAATTTTGGGGTCAACAATGATTCCAAAATAACATGAAGTCCTTCATGTCAAGAATCACAATTGGCTTCCAAGTTCTTCTCACAACCACAGAATTTAGATAACCCTTATCTAGTTTCATGAGAAGTAGGTGTACTAATCAATAAACAACTAGAAACTTCTGGGATTAGGTTAGTCTTCTTGATGAATGATGACATGAGCAGATGAGATGCACCGTATCAAATAAGACAAATGGAAATAGACGACTAACAATGTACGAATACATCATGGCTTGGATCTGCTCGTGAAATCTCTGGGAGGAGCGGGAGCACTCTTACCAGGGCGGCTGGGACGAACGAGCAAAATGACCAGCTTGCTTGGTAGAAGCAACGGGATTTTGGATCCAACGGGGTGGTGAAAAGGCTTGAACAAAGGCCTTGACTTGCACTTGCACTGCACTTGTGGTGGTTTCGCATCGTTTAAATGGGGGTGTGAAAACGTGTTGACCTACACTCTTAGCAAGGTAGAGTGGGGTAGGGTGTAGGTCTCACATAACGACGGTCATTGCGATCCACAAACGAATTTTAGCTTTTCCAGCACTTTCCTTCTTGTTTCTTCAACTTCTTGAGTTACCATGGCATAGCTCACTATAGGTGGTGTGAGGTAAGCTTTAATGGGGAGTCCTTTGAAGAACTTCTTTGCTTTGGCAGGTCTTCCTTCAAAGAATGGAGCAAGAAATGAAGCTCCTCGAACTTCTGTTGGTACTCCAACACGACAAAGTTCCTTGAGTGAATCATAAACTCGGCTTCCTTCGCATCCTTCAGCCTCGGAAAGTAGTTCATACAAAAGCCTCTTTGAATAACTCCCAAGTTACAACTCGATGCAAACCTTCAAAGCGGGACGGTGGAAATCCACCATGCATCGGCTCTTGTTGCAAACGAAACAAAATCTTGAGCTTAGGCATTGGGATGTCAAAAGCCTTCTCCAACTCAAGCCATTGTTGGAAACAAGGGGTCCTTGGTAACTCCGGTAAAGTGGGTACTTGCATCTTGAGAAAACTCTCCATCGGAGTATGAGGAGTTCAGCTAAACCTGCATTGGTGGGCATGAGGATTCACATTAGCACCAGCGGTCTCATTATGCGAGTCATGAAACCACATCGGTTGAGAGCGTGTGTGCATCATATTGCCCATAATATTGGCATATCTCAAACTTCCAACATTGGGGCACCGGGATCTCATGAGTACCCGATCAGCATTTGGTATCTCACCACCTCCATGAGGTACTTCACCACCTCCGAGGTACTTCACCACCTCCATGACCACGGATTCACACGCCCACTTCTCGAGTAACCATTGCAAAACCGAGAACATCAAAATACGAATTTGAAGATTCAACATAAACCACAAGTCCAAATGATTTGAAAACTTAAATCATGCTCAAATATATCCATATAGTCATCAAACAATATTCCATAAGGCAAAAATCACACTTTCCAAAAATTCAACAGCAAATGAGGTCATGTGACCATTGGTCGAGTGGTTGGTCGAGTGACCAGTCGACAATCGGTCGACCAATGAAACAAATACGAAAATTCGCATTATAAGCCTCATTTCCACATTCCAACCTCATTCTAACTTCTTCCAAAGGTGAGAGAGCTCTAGGAAAATATCCAAGAGTTCCCACAAGTGTTCTTGAGGTGATTTAGTGCTTCAACATCAACACCACACACACCATCTTCACAAATAAGGTAAATCTCTCATTCTTCCTTTCATTTTCATCTTCTCATGCTTGCATTTCAAAAAAACCATGCTTTACTTGTATCCAATGCTAGAAATCATGCTTAGGAATGCTTAGAAACATATTCCCAGGTTTTAAACACAATGCCATGCATAGACAACAAGTTTTAACACATTTGGTGCTCATCTGCAAAGTTTTATACAGAAATCGATATCTTTAGAAAAATTTCGTTTTCTCTCAAACCGCTTGAAATTTTACGAGATCAAATGCTACATGCTCAAGATGACATTGTAGATAGGTCCATACAATTTGATTTAACCAATTTCAACTTTTCAAAAATCCAATTTTGACCTAAATTGCAAAATCCCCAAATTTCTTCTTGCTGAAATTTTCGCTTTAATCCAAGTTTTCGATCGATTTTCATCAAAACAACTTCATAGACATGAAATTCCAAGATTGCGCACATGCTAGTATGTTCAAATCAAATTTCCCCCAAATTTGAAATTTTCCAAAAAATTAGAAAATACCCTTTTGGCTCAAATCTTAAGATAGCACTAATTGGAATTGTCTCTTGTCTCTTCAAGATACACATGCAGGGGGCGAGGAGGAGGTAGAGGTCGAGGTGCATCGTAGGTGCTCTTAGGGGCGAGGTCGGGTTCCTTTGAGCCTAGAGAGGAGGTTAGGAGACCGGACATGTTTGACACACCTCGGGCAGTTTCGTACGAGGCCTACTTCAGCTATTGCAACATCGAGATGGGGCGTCTACTTCACTTACGCCAGCTCGGAGCCTTTAGGATCCGGCGAGGTTCGACACTTTACGGTGGACTCATCTCTTCACGAGGATTTGCCGGTATACCGGAGCTAGTGAGGTTGTTCTTCAGAACCTTACTACACGAGGAGGCTCGAGGCCGGGGACATCCACTCGGACTTGTCCTCGGGA
This sequence comes from Hakea prostrata, assembly GCF_041222555.1. NCBI lineage: Eukaryota > Viridiplantae > Streptophyta > Magnoliopsida > Proteales > Proteaceae > Hakea > Hakea prostrata. The sequence continues at coordinate 40,836,836 of NC_142608.1, forward strand.
GCGGGGTCCACCGGACTCGGATTCGCTTCTCTACCCGGACACTGGCTGAGATCTTGCGGGTCCTTACTATCCACGGCGGTGTGTGTGGATACCTGCAGGAGCAGATCTGGACAGCCATCGATGCCGTACGAGCTTCGCGAGATATGCTCTACGCTATGGGATAGCCGTCGATGCTACACACCGTGGACTAGCGGACGGATGACGGGCTCAGCACGTATTATCGGTCGCATAGTCGGCCGAAACATCATGCGAAAGCCGGACATCACCATCGGGTCACGGTGATGGAGGCCTTGGTCATCTACCGCATCTACATGGGCTTCGAGATCGATCTCTCCTACATCATTCAGCAGGTCATCTTGGACTTAGTTCTGCGGCCTAGCATGCGGAACCTTTGCTATGGGAGGCTTCGACTTTGATCTTCGGGCATTTGGGGTGAGTTTCGAGGATACACCGATGGACACTAGATCACGGGGATACCCCATTGGGACTCGGACCATTCGACGGATGAGACTACATCGATTAGAGAGATCTCTGGTCAGGGTGAGGATGATGATGAATCGGAGGATGAGGATCGGGGATCGGAGGATGGAGGAGAGGATATCGGTCTGATAGTGATGATCAGGCCGGAGATGATCTGAGATATGCGCGAGGTGAGCCGTGCATCACGAGTTTCCTTCATCACACTTCGAGGCGGCGGCCCTTCACATGCGGTTCCGGAGACTTCGGATCTTGGTGCACGAGATGAGATCGATGACTTCCATGCTAGAGAGGATGGAGGTCGGACGGGAGCAGATGTACGAGAGGATGGAGTCACGACGGGATAGGATAGAGCATCGGGTGACTCGGCTAGCGAGAGGAGTTCGAGCATACGAGAGATCGAGTAGATCACCTAGATAGAGCGTACTTTAGGATTTTCCATTTATGCATTTCGGATGTAATCATTGTAAAAACTTTTGAAATTAATGAAGTTCATTTTGTTTCTCTTTAATTATTGTATGTTATGCACTTTTCTTTTCCTTGCATTAGTGTCATTTGTTCAAGTATAATTATGGTATGTTATTCGAAATGTTCTGTTATGCCTCAAAGGTCAAGTTTCTAATTCGGTGTTCTATTATTCACTTCTAAGAGTAGAAGAGTCATTTCAGGTCAATGACTCGGGAATGTTCAGTTGTTGTCTTTTGTGGTTAGGATCTCCTCGAACCTTGGGCTCGATACCAATCGTCACGCCCTCCCGGCCGGTACCCTATCCGCATACCCGAGAGTGTGATCCACAGCCCGAAGATCGGGTATCGAGTGATCAACCTCCCACATAAACAATAACATAATCATGAACAATCATAACAAGAGTGCGGAAGATAAATCATGGATCCAATAATGAAAGATTGAATCATAAACGAATCGAATAATAGATATAATCGAGTATCAAACGGATAAGTAAAGTGAAGCAAAAATCCCACTTTACATCCAGCGGAAAAGTAGCTCTAAAGAATAAACTAGACAAAATCTAATCCCAGTAGCAAGTACATTGGGTAACTAAATTATTCTCCACTTTATAGACAACATCCTTGTAGGTATAGATCTCATAAATAGCACAAGGACGCTTCCACTCAATGGTCGAACTAAGCATCGTACGGAGCATAACCACTCGCGGGATCTTCAGAGTAATTGTGGTAACCGCAATCACCTTCCTGGAGATATGCCTCTTCGCCTTGCCTTCCTCATAGGGACCGTCATAGTACTCAGACCTGCAGGATAGTCTAACAACATTGTACAATAAAGGAATGAGTTTCAAAGAAACTCGGAAAGGCGCTTAAAAATCCATAATAACATAAATGGCAGGATTCCAGAACAAACATAAATGCAATATGATATGAGACAAACAATGAATGAATGAATCTAACTCTATGGATGCTGGTCTCTATTGGCAGACATGCTTTAAGTCATAGCACCGTACTTCTTTAGGAAAGTCCACTCACATCCTCAACCATTTAAGATATCTTGGATTCTCTCACGGATCATTTCACCGGTCTTGAGCAGCCGATTGGTAATGGGTCCTTCATCCCTCGGGACAAACCTTGGCGGGGGTTAAGTCAACACACTCTCTCACAACCATTTGGTATAAGTCTTGGCGCATGTCGGGGTAAAACCTAGCCAAATGCAAGTCTTCTACTTAGTTACATCAAGTCGGATCCAGATACTTCCATTCCTCGTCCCCGACGATCCTTTCCGGTATCCTTCACACTAGAGTCGGCGTATCCTATGGCACCGACCAACTCGGACTACGGACTCATCAACCCTATTGATCATCCACATATGGTAAACGGGAAGCTCTCACGTCCTCTCACGGGTTGGTTACCGGTCTTAAGCGCCCGTGAGCCCAAGTCTAACCATATGCAACCCTACCAATAAATGGCCCCCACAATGTGATTCCTGTCCTCTCACGGGTTGGTTACCGGTCTTGAGCGCCCATGAATCCCCATTGCTACCACGGTCGTTCGGTCTCAATACCCCTCCGATTAGGGTCGACATAACAGGACATCCTAGCCAAACACTACTAGACAATCCTAGATATGTCATCCAACAGTTTAGGAAGGTGTCCAGAGGGCATCTCCGGAAACATCCCATAATATTCCCGTAGTAGTCCAAGGACGAAGTGTCGAAAGGACACCTCTCCTTTCCAAACCATACGTAAGCATACACATGCATCAATTCATATCATCACATATATGGTAACTTCATATATGGAAAGAAATCAGTATTACAATCACTTGTATAACATTGGTAAGTAAATCATACATGAATCAATTCAACATGAATAAGTAATGCTACTGTAATCAAAGTTATGCAACAGTAGTATATCATTGTAAGAATCTAATTTAGGAAACATATTAATGATATTCAAATATAGAAACTAGATTCATGCTATCTATGTAATTAAGGAAATAACCATCCTTACCTTTTATAACTCGCAAAGAATCCTAAGAAATCAAGTAAGATCTTGGCAAACTTGAGAAGAAGGTCCTAAACAAGTATATACAACATATTAGGAAAGATCCCTAACAGAAAATATATCAAAACATCCGAAACAGACCAATTCTGGAGTTGCTGTACTCATTGGTCGAGTGGATTGGTCGAGTGGTCCAGTCGACCAATCAGTCGACCAATGCAGACAGTAGCCTATAAAATCAGAGTTTTAAGATATGAAATCCGAATTTGGTGGTTCAAAAGGGTACTAATCAAGGGGTAGACTACATCAGTAGTATTCTAGCATATAGGGAACCTCAAAACACTAATCAAATCAAGGTATCAAGATCCAAATTAGGAAACAAAAAGTTACCATAATTAACTCAAACATGGATCTTGATGAATTTGAAATAGAAAACAAGGACAAGAACTATAGGAGGATGGATCATTGCTTTCGGTAATGAAAACATGAAAACATGCATAGGTCTTCATGGAATAAGGCTTAGAAGCATAAATCTAATTAAGGAAATAAAACCTACCATATATGTAACTATCATGCATCATGAAGAACACATAGTAAGGTAGAAGAGAACAACTAGAATTCTATGGATTATGGATCATGGAAAGAAAACACAACCATTAACCACTAACATGATCAATGAAAGAAGATCCAAAGAGATCAGAATTCAGATTAGGAGATTAACAGAGATTAAATCATGGTTTGATCATGAATCCTTCAAAAGCTTGCAATGATCATGGTTAAGATCATTGTTCTAGCCTTAAATCCTTAGGATGATCATGAGAACATGTTCGGAGATGTTTGCAACAGAGGATGCAGCATCTCTTCTACTGTCTCAACTCAAAAAGGAAAGAAAAACAAAGATGGAGGAGAAGAAGAGAGAGTAGACATACCTTTTGATGCAAAAAGAAGAGTTCCGACGAAGATCCGTCAAGAAAACACCAAGGATGCAAGAGAGATGACTTGCAGAGGTCTTTGGTTCGTTCCAGAGGGTTTGGAGGCAGCAAATACGAAGTGGACTCGAGGTTGGGCTTAAATAGAGCAAGAATCAACCTAATTGCCAAAGACAGCACTCATTGGTCGAGTGGATTGGTCGACTGGTCCAGTCGACCAATCAGTCGACCAATGCTGACAGCAAGGCCAAAACAGGGAATTGAAGGTCCAGATCAAATCCAAACCTAAAGGGGTTTTGCACACAAGTCAAGTGACTTACCTAATAGGTAGAAATGCCTTCAAACCAAGATAGAGAGCACTCCAAGTCCATCAACTAATTAGATCTTCATCAGGATTCAGTTTCCATAAATAGAACCTCATCATCAACTTTCATGGATTCAAAGCCAGACACCAAGTCCTCTACAGGGATGGCCCAAAGCTGACTTCGTACTTTACTTCGGGTCATCGGACCTACAAACAACAAGGTTTCCGGGTCAAGGTTAGGGCTGGGTTTCACAGTTTTCCCCAATCTTGTTATTATTTACTTACCCCTTGATCATTAACTATGCATTTCCATGATTTGTTGCCTACTAACTTGCTTTATTAACCAAAACTGAAAGGTAGCCTATGATTAGCCTAATTTCTACCTTGCCTATGATTACAATAATGCTCCTAATCTATTCCCTACCTAATTCACTATGTTTTCCCCCATTTTGCATTAAGTAATAACCAATGCCATGATTTCCAACTCTTGAACTTGATATCCCAATTTGGGGATTTCTAAATGGACCATTGGATTATGTTAATTCTTTGATAATTAGTGTCTCTATATTGTGTTTGAACTGTTCCCTAAGTTTCGTATCGATCCGAGACCCGAAAGACCAATTTTGAGCCAAAACCCAAAAAAATCAAACTTGATGTTCGAGACTCTTTGGGTCGATACCTGTTGGCCGATACCATCGACCCAATGTATCGACCAACAGTGTTGCTGTCAACAACTTTTGCCTAGTTTTGATTCGTTCGATCTCCGATTGTTCTGATTTCTTCTCTAATCCTTCATATATGTTTGTTTAGGGTTTTAAGACTAATTGGGCCACTTGCTTGTGATCTTGGACCATCTTCTTCTCCAACTCAAGGTAAGGATAGTTATGCCATAATTACATAGGATGTGTGATTTTTGACTTGATGTTCCTAACCTAGTGAACATAGTCTCTATCTCATATTCTTACCACTTTAGACTTGCTACATATGTCTTATAACAGTAGCATTGTGTTTACATTAGTTTATTACAATGCCTTATTATGTCTATCAATTTCAATATCTGATGAATTATGTCAATGTTATGAATTGAATTTTTACTATGATGTTGTATCTTGTGAATTGATATGATGGACTTGGACATGTGATTGCTTAAGTATAACTTGGGATTGAAGAGTACCCTACTGGTGCTTTTGTCCTTGGACATCGGAGGGAATAGTATGGGATGTTCTCCGAAGATGCCCATCGACGCTTTCCCGGGTTATTGGACGATATACATAGGACTTGTCTAGTGGTGTTTGGCTAGGATGTCCCTATCATATCAGACCCGAATCAGAAGGGATTTGAGACCGAACGACCCGTGGTAGTAGTGTGGATTTGTGGGTGCTCAAGACCGGTAACCATTCCGTGAGAGGACATAAATTGCATTGCGGATACTCGAAAGGGTCCATTTATTGGTAGGGTTGCAAATGGCTAGACTTGGGCTCACAAGCACTCAAGACCGGTAAAATGATCCATGAGGGGACGTGAGAGCTTCCCGTCTACTATTTGTGGATGACCAATAAGGTTGATGAGTCCGATGGGTAATATTCGTGACTCTAGTGTGAAGGGTACCGGAAAGGATCCCGAGAGGGGAGGAATGGACATATCTGGAACTGACATGATATGACTAAGTATATGACTTGCATTGGGCTAGGCTTTACCTTGACATGCGCCAATACTTAGACCAAATGGTGATGTGAGAGAGTGGTGACCGAAACCCCCAACCATGGATTTGTCCGAGAGGGATGCAGGACCCAATTCCCCCCGGTGATGAGTGACTGAGACTACCTAAAGAAGTATGGTGCTACGACTTAAAGCATGTCTACCATAGATGACTAGCATACTTAGAGTTAGAATCATATTGCATCATATATCTCATATCATCTGCATTATTTTATTTTTGTTATCATGTGGCTTATGTGTTGTGGAATAACTACCTTGCTAAGTTCTTTTGAACTCTTTCCTTTTCTGTTGCAATGTTTTGTTAGACTACTCTACAGGTGATTATTCAGATGGTATGTTACCCGAGGCGGACCCGGATACCCCATACCACTGTCCGGAGGCTAGCTACAATGAAGTTTTCGGTGACGGTACCGAAGAAGATCCTTCGGCGTATCAGGGTTAGCCCTTGGATAGTTTGGGAGCAGCCATGTTGGATCTCTATGGTCTTCACTTTGAAGAGAACTTATATGTTGTAGAGGAGACTTATGAGTAGATGCCCACCCCCTTTCTTTTGTGTCTGTTAAACTTGGAGAAATTGTAATAACTTTTTATTTATCTTTATAACTTGGGATTGTAATTAACTAGATTTGACCACACTTTCCGTTTGATTGAAGGAGTGGATTCTGCCCACTGCCTTTTTATCTTATCTGATAAGATATTTATTTCAGCACTCTGATTATCTTTGGTATCTTATTTCCGAATTCTATTATTATCAATTGCTTAGCTTGATATTGATTGTTCATGATTGTGTTATCGTCGATGTGGGTGGTATGGTCCCTGGACTAAGGATCTTTGGGGCTGTGGATCACATCCCGGGTATGCCAGATAGGGTACTGGCTGGGTGGATGTGACAGAGTGGTATAAGAGCCCCAGGTTCAGTAAGACCCTAACCACATAAGTGATGACGGAACATTCCGAGTCACACATCAAAAGGTAACTCAAGTACTCTTAGAGATGAATAATAGATAACCGGGATTAGTAACTAAATAAATGAAACTTAACTGATTTTGGAATAAGACACAATATAAGCAAAACAACTGGATCTCATTAATCACATAAGAAATTTTTATAAGTCTGAAAGAAAGTACATCTGAAGAGCATAAAAAGGAAATTCCTAGTGCTATCTATCTAGGTGATCTGCTCCAACGATCTGTCTGATCTCTCCTCGAGTCGTGCAAACCTCTCACCTAGAGTGCACATGTATGACTCTCTATCCTCCTCTGTTCATCCTCCATCATCCTCTGTCCAGCCTCTAAAGCCTCTTGTCAAGCCTCAATCCTCTCGAGTATGGAATGAATCGAAGACTGATGAGAAGCCGCACCTGGAGTCTCAGAAGTCCGGTGAGGTGAACCCCCAACCTCGAAGAATCGTGGAGTAGGAATCTCCTCATGCCCTTGATCAACATCCTGAGCTGGAGCATCACCGTGATCATCATCGTCTCCATCGTCATCCTCGGCACCCCCAGCAATGTCGACCTCATCATCTGATCTAACTACATCACGAAGCCCCATCTTCCTGATCGACCATGCACAGAGGTCCTCACCTATCTCTATATCCGGAATCATCAGTGTATCCTCTAAGTCCACCTGGAAGTACTCAAAGATGCATGTCAGGATTTGACCAAAAGCTAAGTTCCTGACCCCGGGGAACTCAACTCGGTCTATCATGACATGCTGCACGATGTGGGCCAAGTCTATCTGCACTCCAGTGTAAATGTTGTAGATGACTAATGCCTCCATAATCGTCACCCTGTTGTGATGCCCTGCCTTCGGAAGGATGTTTCGCTCGATGAAGCGAGCAATAACTCGAGCCGATGGCCACATAGAAGTGCCTCTCCTGGGCATATAGCAATCCTCATCATCCCACAGAGTCATGCATACCTCGTGTGTCTCATGTGGAAGAAGAGCCTATGCGATGTCCGTGCGAGCGGGAATCCACCAATGGAAATCTGATACGGACGGCACCCCCAAGATCGTAGCCAACTCACTAGTGGTGAATGTGATCTCGACGCCTCTGACCACGGAGTCGATGACAATCCGAGAACCGTCTCGTGGGTCATCCTCGAATCGGTAGGTCAGGTTACTGTAGAAGTACCTGACGAGCTCTGGTAGATCGGAAATGGCATGGTGTACAAAGGTAGCCAGCCCATCGCCTCTAATCTCTCCCAGATGCGGAAGGTCTCTAGCTCGTCCAAGACTACCAACCGCCCGTACTCGATCGGTATGTCGTGGAAGTAGTACTCATACAGGAACTCTGCCTGAGGTGATATAAAGAGGTCCTCCTCGGTAACCTCCTGTCGTGGAACATGCCCTCGACCTCTGTTAGTCCTCCATCCGCCTCTAGGCATGATGAATCTGTTGAGACAAGAAAGAGATTTCATTTTGATTAGTCCCTGTGTGCATTTGTTAGATGAAGGGCATTTTCGTAATTGTTCAAAAATTTTAAATTTTTGCGAAACTACGATTCGAACATTCTAGTATGTGCCTAAGACATGGATAACCATGCTGGGATGGTTTGTTTGGTGAAAATCTACCATTTTGACCCCATGGAAGAGAAAATTCAGCAAGAAGTAAGAAGGAAATTCACTCTTTGGGCTAGGTTTTGTAATTTTTGGAGATTTGAAATTTCGGCGAACCGAGTGTGGGAACACCTTCCCCATGGTAAATTAGTCATGTGGGACTTGGTTTCATGTCAAAATTCAAATTGGTTTGAAAATGGGACAAGTGTTTGCAAAGTTGGAAAATTTTGAAATGAAGAGTGATTTTGGAACCAAAGTGTGTGTAATCTTGTGTTCTATGCTTGGTTTTATTTGTAAGCTAATGGGAACATGTTTCTAAACATCCCTAGGCATGTTTCTAACTATTAGAAACAAACATTTTGCATTTTTGAAGAAAAATCATATCATGGTAAATGAAAATGCAAGAAAAGAGAAGAAGAATGGAAGACTTACTTGTGTTGATGATCAATGTAGTTGGTATGATGTTGTAGAAGCCTTGAATCACTCCTAAAACCCTTAGAAACTTTTCCCCAAAGCCAAAAACGAAATGGAAGTGTTTTGAAATGAAACAAGTGGGCCATATATTCTGTTTTCGCGCAGATTTTTTTTTTGGGTCGATACCATCAACCCAAGGTATCGACCCATAGGGGAAAATTTTCTACTGTTGGGTTTTTTTTTGTGGAAATTTGATTTGTGATTGGATTTTTACCAATGTTGGATTATAATCTTGCTATGTTGATTTTAAGCATGATTTGGGCATTCTAATCTTTTGATCAAGTGATTCAAAATAGATGGTTGAGAGAACTGGAGAAGGCATTCAAACACCTGTAGTGTTCGGATATTCAGAAGGTGTTGTTTGCAGAGCAAAAGCTTCAGCATGAGGCTGATGCATGGTGGACCTCCACCAGGCCTATTCTCGAAAACCTCCATGCTCGTGTGATTTCTTGGGAGTTGTTTAAAGAAGCTTTCTGTAGGAACTATTTCCCTGAGTCAGTGAAAGATGCCAAGGAAGCAGACTTTATGGCATTAGTACAAGGTTCCCTTTCTATGCTAGAATACCAGCAGAAGTTTGAAGAGCTCTTTTTTTTTGCTCCTGATTCCTTAGGCTCCGATGTTGCCAAAGCGAAGAAATTCTTCAAAGGACTGCGACCTTCGATCAAAGTTCACTTCACTGCCTTGCCTCTTGGGAGCTATGCTCAGGCCATTGAGATGCGAAGAAAATTGAGGAAACTGAGAAGGAGAGTACGCGAGCACAGAGACCTTGGCAGTCAAGACCTCATGGATTTGTTGATCGTACTGACTGTCATTTTGCGAGGCCTGCACCATACCCCACTCCTACCTTTCAGCCACGGAGTGTTGGGCCGAGTCCTAGTGTTGTTCATGTAGGCCAGTATGGCCAGACTAGTGGGACCTGACTTGCGGGATTCACCCAGCCTCCTCGACCTATAATGGTGCATCCCAGGCCTACATCTCAGAGACCTCCAGTGGCAGCTACCTCTGTTGGACCAGAGGATAATGTTTGTTTCTTTTGCAAGCAGCCTAGCCATTTTGCCCGTTTCTGCCCCAAGAAGTCTGTCCAGCCCAGTGCTCCTGTTCAGAAGAGTGTCCCTGCATTTCCTGCCGGCAGAGTCTTCAGTTTATCTGGTGCTGACCAGGATCCTTGTCACAATGTTGTCACAGGTACATTGTTAGTCGCTTCTTTTCCAGCATTTGTGTTGTTTGATACGGGTGCATCTCATTCATTCATTTCATCTACTTTTGCTGTGAAGACTAATCTAACACCCAGGTGTCTATCTAGTTGTTTGTCAATTTGTACCCCTGTTGGGTCTGCTGTTAAACTAGATAAAGTGTTAGAGGAATGTCCTATTTGTGTTTGTGGATTGAACTTGAAGGCAAATCTTGTGTTGTTTGATATGAGGGATTTCGACGTGATCTTGGGAATTGATTGGTTGACATCCTACAACGCCGTGATCTTGTGCTCTTCGAGGAAGATTCAGTTTCGATTGGAAGGGAATTCAGTTTTCGAGTTCCAAGGCTAGAGAGGAAGAGTGAGCAAGAAAACTTTGACTGCTTTAATGCAAGTCCACTCCTTGGTGGAAGATGCTTCATCTAGAAGCAAAGTCAAAGAAAGGAAGAGACTTGAAGATGTCAGTGTTGCTTGTAACTTTGTTGATGTGTTTCCATATGATTTATCAGGACTACCCCCTAATAGAGAGGTTGAGTTCTCCATAGACTTGACTCCTGGAGCGTCTCCGGTGTCTAAGGCTCCATATAGGATGGCGCCTACCGAGCTAGAGGAGTTGCAAACTCAGCTGAACGAACTCCTGGATAGAGGTTTTGTGCAGCCAAGTGTGTCGCCCTGGGGAGCTCCGGTCTTGTTCGTTAAGAAGAAAGACGGTAGTATGCGCCTATGCATTGACTATCGGGAGTTGAACAAGTTGAGGATCAAGAATAGATACCCGCTGCCCTGGATTGATGATCTGTTTGATCAGTTGAAAGGTGCGGCTGTGTTCTCGAAGATTGACTTAAGTCTTAAGGTCTGGGTATCACCAATTGAAAGTGAAGTCAAGTGATATCTTTAAGACGGCGTTCAGAACAAGGTACGGACATTATGAATTTAAAGTTATGCCTTTTGGTTTAACGAATGCTCCTGCCATGTTCATGGACCTCATGAACCGGATATTTCATGATGTGCTCGATAAGTTTGTAATCGTTTTCATTGATGACATCTTGATCTACTTGAAGAACAAGGAAGAGCATGTGAAACATCTGAACTTCACATTGCAAAGGTTGAGAGAAAAGAAACTCTATGCTAAGTTTAGAAAGTGTGACTTTTGGCTCTCAAGGGTAGTGTTTCTTGGCCATGTTGTTTCAGCCGAAGGTATTCGTGTTGACCCGGAGAAAGTGCAAATTGTTACCGATTGGGAAAGACCGAAGACCGTGACTGAGATAAGAAGTTTCCTTAATTTGGCAGGATACTATCGGAGATTTATTGAGAACTTTTCTAGGTTGGCTGCCCCTATGACTAAGCTAACTAGAAAAGAAGAGAAGTTTGTTTGGACCGATGCTTGTGAGAAGAATTTTGAAGAGCTGAAAGTTAGATTGACAAGTGCCCCAGTTTTAACTATACCTGATAGTTCCGGTGGGTTGATAGTCTACACTGATGCTTCCAAGATCGGTTTGGATTGCATGTTGATGCAACACGGCAAGGTTGTGGCTTATGCCTCTCGGCAATTGAAAGATTATGAGCGGAATTATCCCACTCACGACTTAGAGCTTGCCGCCGTTGTTTTTGCTTTAAAGATTTGGAGACATTACCTGTACGGTGAGAAAATCGCTATCTTCACAGATCATAAGAGTTTGAAATACTTCTTCACCCAGAAAGAGCTGAACATGAGACAAAGAAGATGGTTGGAGTTGGTTTCTGACTATGATTGTGACATTCAGTATCACCTAGGTAAAGCAAATGTAGTTGCAGATGCTCTTAGTAGGAAAGGTCAAAGGAAGGATTTGAACTTGTGTGCTTTGAGTCGGCCCTTGTTGTTGTCGATTGAAAGTTTTGGCTTAGAAGTGGTTCCTGAGGATTCGGATTGTATTCTTTATGCCATGACGGCAAGATCCACCTTTAAAGACTGGATTGTTGCTTTGCAAAGTTCTGATCTTGAGTTGAAAGAGAAGATTGAAAAGATTGCCACGAATTCATAAATGGACCCTGCTTTTAGTACATCTTTAGATGGTACCTTATTGTTTAGAGGTAGACTCTATGTGCCTACTGTTGATGAAATCAAGAAGGAAATATTGAAAGAAGCACACCAGTCGATCTTTATAGTACACCCTGGATGTACCAAAATGTACAAGGACTTAAGGGAACATTTTTGTTGGAATGGTTTGAAAGCGGATGTTGAAGACTTTGTTGCCAAGTGTGAGACTTGTCAGCGTGTTAAAGCCGTTCGACAGCCTCCATCTGGATTGCTTCAGCCCCTTCCTATTCCTAGCTGGAAGTGGGAAGATATCTCCATGGACTTCGTGACTAGCTTGCCGCGGACAAGCAAGGGAAATGACACTGTGTGGGTGATTGTCGATAGGTTGACCAAATCAGCCCATTTCATTCCTATGAAGATCACTTACACTTTGGACAAGCTAGCTAGACTTTATGTGGACAATGTGGTTCGTTTGCACGGAGTGCCTGTGAGTATTGTCTCTGATCGTGATCCCAGGTTTACTTCTAGATTTTGGAATGGGTTACAAAAGGCTTTGGGAACCCAATTGAATCTGAGTACAGCTCATCATCCACAGTCTGATGGACAATCTAAGCGGACAATTCAAATCTTGGAATATATGCTTAGATCTTGTGTTGTGGATATGGGTGGAAATTGGGACGAACACTTAGCTTTGGTTGAGTTTGCCTATAATAACAGTTATCAATCAACAATAGGCATGGCTCCATTTAAAGCTTTGTACGGTAACACTTGTAGGACACCTTTGTATTGGACTGAGATGGGTGAAAGAAGAGTCTTAGGTCCGGAAATGATTGAAGCTACAAGTGCGATGGTCGACATGATTAGAGAAAGGATTAAGTCTGCCCAGTCACGACAGAAATCTTATGCCGACAAGAGAAGGACCGATTTGGAGTTTCCAATTAGAGAGAAAGTTTTCCTTAAAGTGTCACCTATGAAAGGGGTGACGAGATTCAATGTGAAAGGAAAGCTTATCCCTCGCTTCATTGGACCTTATAAGATCTTGGAGAAGGTTGGACCTGTTGCATATCGCTTGACCTTGCCCCCATCTCTTGCTGGAGTTCACAATGTGTTCCATGTTTTGATGCTTTAAAAGTACAAAGAGAACCCGGAACACATACTATAGCAAGCACCCGAAGGACTTAGTGCCGACCTTTCTTACAATGAAGGACCAGCCGAAATCCTAGATAAAAAGGACAAGCAGCTGCGGAATCGCACCATCCCTTTGGTGAAGATTCGGTGGAAGAACATACCCCGGAAGAAGATTCATGGGAGAAAGAAGAAGACATGAGAAAGAAGTTTCCTCATCTTTTTGGAAGCACAGGTACGCTTTCAATTTATGTATCAAATGTATGCGATATGATGAACTTGAGTATGTGATTGCTTAGGTATAACTTGGGATTGGGGAGTGTCCTATTGACGCTTCTGTCCTTGGGCATCAGAGGGAATAGTATGGGATGTTCTCCGAAGATGCCTATCGACACTTTCCCGGGTTATTGGATGACATACATAGAATTATTTAGTTGTTTGGTTAGGATGTCCCTATCGTATCAGACCCGAATCGGAAGGGCATTGAGACCGAACGACCCATGGTAGCAGTGGGGATTTGTGGGCACTCAAAACCAATGAAATGATCCGTGAGAGGTCATAAATCTCATTGTGGGAGCCATTTATTGGTAGGGTTGCAAATGGATAGACTTGGGCTCACTGGTGCTCGAGGATCGGTGGGTCATATCCATGAGGGGATGTGAGAGCTTCCCGTCTACTATTTGTGGATGACCAATAGGGTTGATAAGTCTGGTGGGTAATATCCATGACTCTAGTGTGAAGGATTCCGGGATGGGAGGAATGGATGTATCTGGATCTGACATGATATGACTAAGTAAATGACTTGCATTGGGCTAGGCTTTACCGTGACATGCGCCAATACTTAGACCAAATGGTGATGTGAGAGAGCAATGACCGAAACCCCAACCATGGATTTGTCCTAGAGGGATGCAGGTTCCAATTCCCCCCCCGGTGATTGAGTGACTGAGACTTATCTAAAGAAGTATGGTGCTATGACTTAAAGCATGTCTACCTTAGAGACTAGCATTCATAGAGTTAGAATCATACTTGCATCATGTGTCATATCATATTGCATCATGTTGTGGTTTGTATCATATGGCTTATGTTGTATGGAATAATTGCCTTGCTGAGTTTTTTTGAACTCACTCCTTTTTGCAACATCTTTGTTAGACTCTATTGCAGGTACTACTACTGTCGACTTTGACAATCAACACTCTGAAGACCAAGTTGATGACTCGTACCCCTCTGGTCACGGTGTACAAGTTGGTAAAGACTAGTAGTCCGAGATTGGGACTCATCTGGAGCAGCTTAGTTTTGCACTTAGGTGTTAGGGATGGGATATCGTCTCATTCCCTTTTTAGTCTTTTTTTTTTATTCGTTGAGACCGTAGTTTAGTTTGTTCCCTTGTCACTTTGGGAATCGGTTGTAAATCCTTATTTTAGTCGATCCACCTTCCACTATTCTTATAGGGTGGGTTTCCCCCTCCTTTTCACACTTTGACTATATATCCTATTTGTATCTTTTATGCACTCTGATGTTCTTTGTGATCCTTCTGAGATCATTCCTTGACTTTTATTATTAAATTATTTGATTACAAAAAATTGTTCTTGCTTTTGATTATATTATTGTGCTAAGTGACTATGATCGTTCCTAAACTTGATCGGCGGGACCGTGTTTCACTCCCCCAGGTAATCCAGATAGGGTACCCCCTTGGTGGATTTTAGGGTGGGATGTGACAGGCAACAACTGAAACATCAGACTGTGGATTCTACATGTTGATGGCTCGAGTAGCTCTTCAGGTTCGGGAGCAGGATTGACACTCAAAAGTCCCGAAGACTTCACAGTCAGCTATGCATTAAGATTCAATTTCCTGGCCTCAAATAATGAAGCCGAATACGAAGCTGTTATAGCAAGCTTGAGTTGCCCGAGCACTCAGAGTACGGGAACTGGAAATAAGAAGTGACTCCCAACTTCTTGTGAATCAAATCAAGGGGGAGTATAATGCAAAAGATGAGAGAATGGCAAAATATCTGCCTAAGGTTGAGCAACTTCAAACACTTTTCGATCGGATAACTTTTCACCAAACACCTAGGAAAGAGAATGAACGGGCAGATGAACTATCTCGGCTATCTTTAGCCAATTACCAGAATCTGGATTCAGCAGTCTACATTGAAGAATTAGATATCCCGAGCACACAAGAGCCGGAGTCTTTCGAGATTAGCAATGATCCCGACTGGACAACACCTTTGGTAACTTACCTAAACGATAGCAAGCTCCCGACCGATCCAAAGGATGCCAAGAGAATTAAGAATCAAGCTGCCCGATTCACCATTATAGATGGACAGTTGTACAGAAGATATCAATTAATTACATGACTCAAGAACAAAGAGAGCTTGGACACTTAGTTACATGACTTGCGAACAAGGAGGTATAGGCCTCGGGACACAAAAAACTTCAACATCACAGCAGCAAAGAGATGTTTCATAGTAATTGATATACTAAAGCATCTTTGAACTCTTCGTAGTCGCCGAGAGCAAGATTCATTTGCCGATCGAAAGCCATGAACTTACCAATGAGCTAACGGCCATCTTGAATTGTCACTCGCATTCTGTCCCGGACGCCTCAATCAACCCTCAAGGATGGACTCTGGGAAGCTTTCTCCTCAACAAATGGCTCAACAAAACCTTCATTCGACACATTAGTGTCAGCAATGGTGTCAGTCGGGGACCCTCTGGCATCGTCTTCAGCTTAAGATTTCTTGGGTCCTCCATCCTCCTCATCCTCAGACTCGCCCTCATCCTCATCCTTGGCTTCGTCCCCGGTCTCCTCCTCCTCGGCCTCCTCCTGAGGTTTCTTCTCGGGAAGATCAATATAATTTGCAAGATCAGGATATGGGAAGTCAGGGATCTCAGGAAGATCTTTTGGCTGAGGAAGTTTAAGGTCATCGTACAACTTTGGGTCCAAAATCTTCTGCAGTTTCTCAGGATGGGGAAGTTATGTTTGCTCGAGGGTAAACCTGAAGGCCTGTCGAAACCCTCTCTTGAAGGCAGGAGTAGAGAGAGCCATAGTCAAATCTTTAAACTCTTTACTCGTAAAATACTCCTCCAGCACCTCCCTCTTAAAGTTCTGAGGCCCCTTGGCCCTCAGCTCCTCGAGTTCCCTACCCAGTTGTACGTTTCTCTTTTTTTCCTCAGCCAAATCCTCGGTAGCTTTCCCGAGTTTCTTCTCGAGCTCCTTGACCTTTCCTTTGTATTTACCTTTACTTTTAGAAAGGTCATCATTGTCCTTTTTCAGGCCAGCGAGTTTCTCCCAAGTCACCTCAAGCTCTTTCTTCGCCTGAGTAGATTCAACATTGGTTTTTTGGTGAAGCTGCTCAGCCAGCTTCAACTGCTCCGATTGGTCACGAGCCCGACTCAGTGACTCGGCAAAGACGTGAGCTTCCCTGGTCAGATACCTAAAGAAAAGACAGTAAATAGATGGCAAAAGAGTAAAAAATAAATTCAGACGGGAAGAAAGGATACATGTATCTATCAGCAAAAAATTCTTTATTCGGGAGATTTCTCAGATACTCCCGATCAGCTTGGAGAGTGGTTTCCTCGACCCACTGTTCAGCAAAACCCGGGTCCCCAAAAATCAAGTTAAGCTTGGCAATTGCAAGAGTGGTGGAAGGCTCAGCACAAAGCTGAGGCTCAAAATTTGAACCTTCTTGGCCGGGGAGGGATGAGGGTTCTCTGCCATAATCCCTTTTTCTCCTCCGGGAGGGGTTTTTCTCTTTGGGCTTTTTACAGCCCTAGCTGCAGTAACAAAGGTTTGGCCTTTGGCCACAAAAGACTTGGCCGGAACATCCCCCGAGGCAGGGGGTTTGCCCAAAGCAGCGCCTGAACCCGAAGCCTTAGACTTAGAGGCAGGTTTCCTCCTCCGGGCTTCCTCATGGACCCAGTCGCCATGGCCAAAAGATCTTCATCCGGGATGTTAGCAGCCACTGCAAGACAAAAAGAAATATAATGAGGTCAGAACAACGGAATACAAGGTAAAGTCAATCGAAACAAAAGCTTACCTGGGGAAAAGCCCCACAATTGAAGAACCAGAACATACTCCATGGAATAACCATGGACTACAAAATCATCCCCCTCAACCTAATTAATGATCCCAACCCTTTCTTCTTCATCGGGATCTAGGCCGACAGGGGTATTCAAGAGGTCAATATCATCCTTGGACCTCTCCTGGAATTCTGTAAGAAATGGCTTGGGAGAAGGAGGTTTGAAGAACAAGAAGAATTCTCTCCATTTCTTGGTTGTGGACGGGAGAGAATCCTTCTCAAGGAAGTTCCCTTGGAAAGAAGAAGACACCCTCTTTGCTATGTAAAACCAGCCACACTGGGAGTGAGGGTGTAAAGAATAATAATGGTGAAACAAGCCAACGGTCGGGAAAACACCTAAGGCATAGAAGAAACCAACAAAGCCAATCATAATACGCCAACTGTTCGGGCTCAAGTTGGTCGGGCTGATGGCGTAATGCTTCAAGAAATCAACAAAAAAATCGTGCAAGGGAAGACGAAGCCCCCCGATGAAGGCATCATAATACAGGGGATAAAAACCCTCCGAGGGACTGGTCACCCTTTCGTTCTCCTTCAGGAGAACAACTTCATACCCCTCGGGAATATTGAAGCTAAAAATAAACCTCTCTAAATCATCAGAAAACAGATAGCAAGCATAAAATTCAGGTCCCGAAGAGGATTGAACTAAATCAACATGCCAAGGAGTTAGAGGCTAAGCCTTTGCCAATGCCAAAGCATCCTCATCTAAGGTTCTCTTATCTGGCTTACGAGGAATGGCTCCCTGGAAATCACTAGGATGGTGGAAAGGTGGACGGGGTGGACCCTTTCGGGAAAGAACGACTTGAGAAGAGGCCGAAGTCTCTGGCCTCAAGTAGGCTCGGGAAGATGAAGCCGAAGGGTCACAAGAAGTGGCCGTAGATTTAGGCCTTAAAGCACTTTGGGTAGAAGGGGTGGCAGAATTAGAAGCAGTGGCAGACTCAGAGGCATCTCGAGGCTCAACACTAGGAACATCATCCACTTGAGCCTGAGCGGCTTGCATTTCCTTATCCCTACAGTTCATCTCAGCTATTTCCTCGAGGACACTAAGATCATCGTCGGGAGTACTATCGCTAGAAGTATGGGTACACTCATCATCTGAGGACTGCTCATGAAGATCTTTCAGACGATCTCTAGTTAGGTTAACTCCTCTCATTTGATCACTATCGCCCTCACTCACATACCCTAACGACGTTTTCTTTCCCGATATACCAAAACGGGAATGCTGGGTTGATGCCTAAAACCTTTCAAACTCACTGTGAAATCTCGCCTAATCCTAACCTTGCTACTGTGCCAAATGCATACCTAACATATACATTGTTAGGTTTATTCTCTGTCGTATGAGTTGCCTAGTTTCAATTGGTAGAAGTTTACCCCGATATTGATCTTTCCTCTCTACTATTTCTTCTTGTGCCTTCTATTCCCTTTGATAGGAGGGTGATCTTAAGTCATTCCCATGATTGATCCTCCTATCCTTGCTATTCTAGAGTGGATCTCCATACACTCTATAACCTTGTGAATTCTCTACATGATGATTTCGAAGAGAAATCAAGTGTGATCTTCACGATTGTTATTCCTTCTAATTGTTTCAAGACCTCCAGCTTTTCATCTCCTATTCTTCAATCAAAGGTTAGTAATCTCTCTTCTGTTGTATTGATCTACTCTTACTATGTTTTATTCTTTGTGATTGAGATTTAGAAGAATATGTTGCATCCTTGCAACCATCTCTTCTATGATCTCCTGTCATTCTTAAGGTTTTATGATCTTCATATTGATCTTCGCCATGATCCTCGTGAAGTCTTCATGAAGCCATGATCATACTTTCGATTTGATTTCAAAGCATGTTAGATTTATTCCTTGTTTTCTTACAAAAGAATTATTGTTAATTGTTTTCTGGAGATTTTGGGAGAAGAAAGTCAAGGTAAAAGCGATGTATCTCCATCTCCTTCGAAAACCTAGTACTCTCCCAATTTCGAGGACGAAATTATTTTAAGGGGGGGAGAATGTGACATCCAGCCCAAACCTAACCAGGACACCCTATTTGTTTTGGGTGAAGAAAGACTTGTTTGATATTAGACCTTAAAGTTGGACCTTGATTTCAGTGTTATTATCTTTGAAAGCCTTAAGAAGTCATGCCAGACCTTTCCTTTAGGGTAGACCTGTAATATCTGGCCTTATCCTAACCTTGACCCGGTCCGGAATCTGTTATGTTTGTAGGTCTGAAGACCCATAGTGGGGGTAAAAGAGACTTTGGGACCCTTTTGGTTGATGATTTGGTGTCGGAGCCCAAGCCCATAGACATTGACTATGATGCCCCTCACTTGAGAGCATTGTCAGTGTTAGTTTTGAATCTGCGCACAGAAGAGGGGTGAATTAGTTGAAATAACTAATGAACCCCTATTCTCAATCCAAATGTATTTCCCAAAACTAGACTTCTTGATGGACTTGTAGAAGAAAACCCCATTCAATTTGACCCCATATAGCCCTCCAAATCCCTGTCCGAAGTTGCTGAACTATGTCTGGCAAATCCTGCTTGCGCATCAAAGAAGGTGAGCTTAGTTGGTGGACCTAATGAACTCCCATGCTTGATCTGAATGTATTTATAGAAACTAGACTTCTTCATTGATTTGTAGGAGAAAACCTCACTCAATTTGACCTCGTATAGCCCTCCGAATCCCTGTTCGAAGTTGCTGAACTATTTCTGGATTTTCTGCTTTGAAACCTGTTACTGTTTTGGTCGATGCCATCAACCAAGGACCATCGACCAAAGTTACCCCAGTTCGAGAAAAAGATGCTTTTTGGATATTCCTTCCTCTATTTAATTGAAACCTCAAACCTAGAACCATATTTCACTCATTTCAACACCTGAGAAAGTGGGAAGGCTCCTCTTAGGCTCCTCCTTGGCTTGGGTGATGATCTTCTACAAGAATCATTGTCTCTCTTCTCTAATCTCTTCTCCAAGGTATGTAATCTCTCACTCTCTCTCTAATCTACTTCTACCCCATCTTTTTCTTGCTACTGAGTTCGTGAAGAAGGTCCTGCAACCTTGCAACCACCTCTTCTACAAGCTCTTTTGCTTTGATTAAACCTCTCTTTATCCTTTCCATGCTATGATTCTCATACATGATGTTCTTGCTTTCTTATTTTGATTTTCCTTTTCATTACAACATGAATGCATCTCTTAATCTGATTTTCTCTTTCAATTAGGTCTGATTATATGTTAGTAATTGTCTATATTCTGTTGTTCATCATTCTATTGATTAAATTCCTAAGTTCTCTTGCAATTTCAATTGATTTCATTGAAGAACATGATTCTTGCAAGTTTGAACCTAAGGCTTCAAATTGGGGGTTTTCAATTTGACCATTGGATCATGTTAATTCTCGCTACGTAGTCTCCTGCTACTGTTCCTAGCATTCCCTCCAAGTTTCCAATCGATCCGACCCCGGAAGACCCATTTCGGACCAAAATCCCCAAAACCCATTATGCAGCCCCGAAGACAATTTTGGTCAATCCTCTTTGGTCGATGCCATCGACCAAGGACCATCGACCAAACTTGCTACTGACAGCAACCTTGCTCCGTTTTGACCCGTTCGACCTCCGATTTTCTCGATTTCTTTTCTAACCTTTCATTTATGTTTGTCTAGGGTCTTATTACCATCTTTGGATCATTCTTTTGAGATTGTAGGAATATCATCATCACGACCTAAGGTAAGGACGGTTGTTACCATAACTCCATAGATTATGTGA
The DNA here is from genome assembly GCF_041222555.1 of Hakea prostrata. Lineage (NCBI taxonomy): Eukaryota > Viridiplantae > Streptophyta > Magnoliopsida > Proteales > Proteaceae > Hakea > Hakea prostrata. Next base: position 40,857,917 of record NC_142608.1, read on the forward strand.
TTCTTGCTTCTATGTTAGAGACTTAGTAGATTTATCTTCTTTATCGTAATTCCTACAGTATATGACTGTTATAAGTACTTCAAGTATAGTAGTGCCATGTTTACATATTATTTTGTTATCATGATTATGTATTCTTAATAAATTCATATGTAACTGATCATGTCATGGTATGTATCTTTCTATATGATGAAATGTCAATTATGTATGATATGATGGAATTAAGAATGTGATTGAATAGGTATGATTTGGGATTGGGGAATGTCTTATTGACATTTATGTCCTTGGACATCGGAGGGAATAGTATGGGATGTTCTCCGAAGATGCCCATCGACGCTTTTCCGAATTATTGGATGACATAAATAGGACTTGTCTAGATGTATGGCTAGGATGTCCCTGTCGTATCAGACCCGAATTGGAAGGGCATTGATACCGAATGACCCGTGGTAGTGTATGGTTTGATGGGCACTCAAGGTCGGTAACCAACCCGGGAGAGAACATAAACCATGCTACGGATACCCGAAAGGGGCCATTTATTGGTAGGGTTGCAAATAGCTAGACTTGGGCTCATGGGCGCTCAAGGATCGGTGGGTCATATCCGTGAGGGGACGTGAGAGCTTCCCATTTACTATTTGTGGATGACCAATAGGGTTGATGAGTCTGTAATCCGGGATTACGCTGACTCTAGTGTAAAGGATACCACAAAGGATCGCCCGAGGCGAGGAATGGACGTATCTGGATCTGAGTTGATATAACTGAGTAGAAGACTTGCATTGGGCTAGGCTTTACCTTAACATGCGCCAATACTTAGACCAAATGGTGATGTGAGAGAGTGGTGACCAACACCCCAGCCAAGGTTGTCCGGAAGGTTTCAGGACCCAATTCCCGCTGGCTTGAGTGATTGAGACCTACCCAAAGAAGTATGGTGCTATGACTTAAAGCATGTCTACCATAGAGACTAGAATACATAGAGTTAGAATCATAATTGCATCATATGTTTCATATCATATTGCATCATGCTATGTTTTGTATCATGTATCTATGTTATTGTGGAATAACCTGCCTTGCTGAGTTCTTTTGAACTCACTCCTTTTTGCAACATTTTTGTTAGACTCTACTGCAGGTACTACTACTGTTGACTATGATGGTTAACACTATGAAGACTAAGTTGATGACTCTTAAACTACTGATTATGGTGACTACATTGGTGAAGACTAGTAGTCCGTGATTATTACTTATCTGGAGCAGTTCGGCCTTTGCACTTGTGTGCTAGTGTTGGGATATCGTCCCATTTTCTTTTTAACCTATTTATTTGATTTGTTGAGACCGTAGTTTAGTTCATTCCCTTGTCATTTTGAAAACCGGTTGTAACCCTTAATTTTATTCGATCTACCTTCAGGTAATGTTGTAGAGGGAATTTCCACCTCATTTCTGCATGTTGATCATTTATTTTATTGGTATATTTTCCACACTCTGATGTCCTTTGTGATCCTTCTGAGATCCTTTATTGACTTTATTATTAAATGATTTGAAAACAAAGAATTGTTCTTGCTTTTAATTATATTATTGTGCTAAGTGACTATGATCGTTCCTAAACTTGATTGGCGGGACCGTGATTCACTCCCCCGGGTAATCCAGATAGGGCACCCCCTTGGTGGATTTAGGGCGGGATGTTACACTCACCCTAGGTTTCTTCGGAGCCATGATTGGAAGAAAAGAACTTACTGTTTAAAGGTTGAAGGATCTCAAAGCTTAGTCGGGAGAAATTCTTGGTCGAGAGCAACGAAAACAGTGGATTGAAACAAAGAAGGAAAGGCAATATTTATACTACCGGATGAGGCGTTACTTTTCTTGATCAAACGGTTACAACGCTACATGATCGACGGTTCAAGAAAGAAGACGATTCGTCTTCCCGTGGTAGCCATTGTCACATCCACCCAGCCGGTATCCTATCTGGCATACCCGGGATGTGATCCACAGCCCGAAGATCCAGATCGAGCGGCCATGCCTCCCACATACACGATAACATAATCATGAACAATATAATCAATGTATAAAACAAGCAATAAATAGATCAATTGAATAAGAGAAGATAATAAATCAGAGTGCGGAAATATTAAATGTCAACTTCATATAGAGATAGTCTCAAAGAGAAGAAGTGATCAGAAGTCACTCCTCCAGAAATAGTGGAAATGTAGTTAATAAAGTTAAGTTACAATCCGTGCCGAGAACAAAACCATAATAGTTAGGGTGAAGATATCCAAATGATTACAATTATCCAGGGAAATGGGGCCTACATATAGGTTTCTTCTATCCTAATGATTTCTTCTTCAAAAGTGTGGATAAAGTAAACCCAACGTGGCCGCTCCCTCACTAATGTGAGGCTAACCCTGGTACGCACTATAATCCTCCTCGGTATAGCAATCCTGACTCTCCGCGTAGCCATCACCCGAAGTGTAGTATTCAGGATCATAGCTCGGGTCATAGGACGTGCCATCAAGGTCTTCCTGTACTGCAGTATAATCTAACAAATGGCACAAAAGAAATGAGTTCAAAAGTACTCAGCAAGGCAAGTCATTTCATAATACACAGTTCATTCAACACAAGTCACAATATGATGCAATATGATATGAGACAATGATGAAATATGATTCTAATCTTAAGTATGCTAGTCTCTAAGGTAGACATGCTTTAAGCCATAGCACCATACTTCTTTGGGTCGTCAGTCACTCCCCCTCAATCATAAGATATCTTGAGTCTGCCGTGGTAATTGGGTAAGGTCCTCATCAAGCCATGGTTGGGGATTTAGTCACCACTCTCTCACATCACCATTGGTATAAGTATTGGCGCATGTCGCGGCGAAGCCTAGCCCAATGCAAGTCATCTACTCAGTCGTATTATGTCAGATCCGGATACTTTCCCTATGGCACCGACCAACTCGGTTCCGTATCCTTCACACTAGAGTCAGCGTATCCTATGGCACCGACCAACTCGGACTACGGACTCATCAACCCCATTGGTCATCCACAAATGGTAAACGGGAAGCTCTCACGTCCTCTCACTGGTTGGTTACCGGTCTTGAGCGCCCGTGAGCCCAGGTCTATCCATTTGCAACCTTACCAACAAATGGCCCCTTTCGGGTATCTGCAGTATAGTTCAAGTCCTCTCACAGAGTGGATACCGGTCTTGAGCGCCCTTCAACCATACTCTACCACGGGTCGTTCGGTCTCAATACCCTTCCGATTCGGGTCTAATACGACAAGGGAAAAATATCCTAACCATACACCTAGACAATCCTATATATGTCATCCAACAACCCGAGAAAGCGTCGATGGACACCTTCGGGGAATATCCCATACTACTCCCTCCGATATCCAAGGACAGAAGTGTCGGAAGGACACTTCCCAATCCCAAGTCATACGTAGTCAATCACAAACTAAATCTCATCATATTATACTAAATCAATGATTCATCATATAAACAAATACATATCATAACATGATTGATCATATATAAAATCATAGAGTAAAACTGAACATGATATTCTAAATGATATATACATTTTATTACTGATAAGAAAACACATAATAGTCATGTATAGTAAAGGAATATTCATATGAACATAACCATTAAGCTCCCATAATGTAAGCATGTTGATATAATTAACATACTTGAGTTAACGACTGTCCTTACCTTAATCAAGTTGTAAATAGATTCAATGATTACCAAATATGGTCCCAAAATCAGTGTTGATACCTTAGATAATCATACAAGTAATGTCAGAGAAGAAAAGCAATTGAATCGGGGTTCAAACGGATCAATTCGGCTGAGTACAGGGCCTTAACAACTCTTGGTTGACTAGCTTGGTCAACTGTCAGTAGACCAAGACTTGTTATCTTCAGGACAGCAATGGAAACTTGATCCGAAACTGCCCTTCCGGTGCTCCGATCGTCATGAATTTTGGAGGGCATGTTTATAACAGTAAGGGGATACTACACACAAATTTTCATGATAATCCAACGGTTCAATCAAAAATACCCAAATCGAAATTTGAGGTTCTATAAGATACCTAGCAAGAATTAAATTGGAATTGATAGAAATTGTAAAAGATGATAGAAATCAATCAAATGAGTGTTAAGAATCAAGCTAGAATCTTAATTTTATTATAGTCTAAGCTTATCATGCATCTACATATCAGATTTGAATCAAAATAGGTTAGATTGAATAGAAATCAAGTGATGGAGTGCAATTAATCTCATTTGAATCATAGCATAGCAAGAGTGGGGGAGGATTAAGGAATTGAAAGGGGGAAAACTCATGGTTAAGTGTTTGCAAGGTTGCAGCACTTCAGCCATGGTTTCAAGATCATTAATTGATAAAAAAATGAATAGATTAAGAGAGGAATAGAAGAAATCATACCTTGAGTTGATGATTAGTGTATACAATAATGATTGGAGTCAAAGATTTTCCCAAACATCAAGGAATAGCCCAAGAGTATCCAACCTCGAGCTCTGGAGTGCCAATGATTAGTTTAGGTCCTCATTCATGAGTTCCAAAAAGGTAGGGGCAAAATGGGAAGAGATTTAGTGTAATTTCGAATTCCATTACTCTTGGTCGACTGGCTGGTCGACTGTTAGTCGACCAAGCACTTGACCAAGCTACGACAGCAACTTCAGGAGTGGATTCGAGAGGCTATACAGGGTCAAATCGAGCGGGGTTTTCTCCTACAAGTCATTCAACAAGTCTAGTTTCAGAAAATACCTTCAGATTGATCACGGGTTCCGGGAAGTGCTTCAACTAATTCAATCTTCATCGATGCGCAGATTTTCACCCAATACTGACAATGTGCTCAAGTGAGGGGCATCATTGTCAATGTCCATATGCTCAGCATCAAGCATCGAATCATCCACTAAGAGAGCCCACAGGTCTCTTCTACCACCACTTCGGGTCTTCGGACCTGCAACAGTATAAAATCCGGGCCGGGGCAGGGTTAGGATAAGGCCGGATTTTACAGCCATAATGGTTATAAGCTTAGTCGTTTAACGTGGCAAGGCTGGACTGGACATGGGCTTCAAGAAAAACTGTTAGTGTAATGGCTAGTCACTCCACACCAAGCATTAAATGCGCCCAATGACAAGACTCCCTTATAATCCCGAACGACTAAAGCAACATTCGGGATAAGATGATTTTGTCTGTTATACGGGAACTTCACACCCGACTCTCATAAGCCCGGGCACACCCAAACTGACTACCTGATCGGGACATATGACATGGGACAACACGCAATTTCCAGCCATAGATACATCTCTCACTCTTAACCTAGCTCTCTCTACATTACATATGACTGTCCTCGGGGTGTTCACCTACAGTTTCCTCAATCATGGATAGTCAGTACTTTCTCAAAAACTTGGCAGGTTATGAGATGGTATCGCATGAAGAAGACCCATTCAAAATAGGGATCGAGAAAGTCAAATACACCCGACGGTTTAGCTTCCTTGTTATCCCACACGATGTAAACAACGTCCGGGATAGGGGGCTTGTGAAACGGAAGTTTCCTACCCGACCGGGTCAGACCCGGTCAGGGCTCCACATGCCATGTAGTCGGGAGAGATACCGACCAGCTTGATTAAAGGCGTAACGTACGCTGGACTTGTATGGCAGCCACACTCGATTGGGAAGGTCAACTTAGTAACCGATCAAGCGGGACCAACAACAAGGAGGCATAATCCCAAGAGAAACAACGGCTCTCGTCGGGTACACTTACCAAATACAGAAAAGGTAACACTTACAGTATAAAAATAAGAACATATCCCTCCGGTAAGCATCCAATACATTCTGAACATAGTCTTGTGTAATTCTTGCACGGGACCTTAACCTGTTCACTGTCTGGACTAAGCCATCGAGGCGGTTGCCCGGTATTTTAGCCAGCCCGCATCTAACCTTTCTTGCAGAACTCATAGTCTTCAGAAAGAGAGGAGGTTTAGCCGGGAGCAGCAGCAATATAACTATGACATATCAATTAAAAAAGTGTTAGCAAGGTAATTACTATGCTCAAACATTGGAACATGCAAAATTCCACCAATCCCTTGTAAAACAAAAACTAATCATGTTGATGCATCTATTTTTGTCTCTGCTAGTGCAACCCAAACAGCAATTTCTTACTCAGTTATAAAATGTTAGTTGCACTGGAAGACAATTCTTCGTCAGTGAGCATAACTCCTCCAACGACAAAATGAGACATATATTTATTTGCCACATGATAGTACAAGTGTTAGTCTATGTAATACTCATAAGATGTAAGCAATGTAACTCACAAACCTTATCGTCATAAAGTCATAACAAGAAGCTACGGAATCTACAAAAGATTCACATCAGATTTGGCTCGTGATCTTTGGAAGAGTCTGGAACAGTTACTCAATAATACAAAAGGACCACATATGAGGAAGTTAAGAAGGCTTTAAAAACCTCATTGAGGAAACACCACAAACTTAAAAGAGGACCACTAGGTTCTTTCTCACTACTGCCAAGTGAAACTCACGAGAATTCCATTTCCCTCTCACATGTCAAGTGGGAATGGTCCACCAAGCAATACAGCTAGCTCACCGACTCACCCAGGGATCGAAGGGGCCGCCCGCAACATGTTTTGTTTTTTTTCACCCACCCATTGCTAGTTTCATCTTTCATGACCAAATACATGACTGAGACACTTAACTATTTCTTTGGTTACAAGTTTAATGAAACTAACCCCAACCAACGGATTCAGTGAGAGTTGGGTCAATGGGGACTCACTCGATCTCCCAAATGGCTTTATCATCTATTTAAGGGGATCAAGGTGTTGAGCCACAACTTAAAATGGGAAAACTTATATTAATGCAAATTATAATAACGCAATTTTCACAAGTAATACAGGAGCCTTGTGCACTAGTTACAACATTTAATCTACAGCAAGTTGGACCTTTCAATAATGCACCTTGAGGAACATGAGGTTAACAGGATAAATATGATGTGCTTAGTGATGTTCCAGAAAATCACAAGAAAAATCTTAACCAACTCTTTTACAATTTCAGAGAACGTACATGAATATCTTGTATGCATTGGCATACAAATAAACCATTTTTTGTTTTTGTTTTGGGTAAGCATACATGGGATTAATGTTGGCAGAATCATCGATATTTGATTGAATTAGATTTTGAAATTTGATACATAATTAATCTAAACCACCTTCCCCCTACCTAAATATTCGAATCGACATATTGTCTATTTATGTGGTTGAGCGAGTGCAAATGTGTCTTGACACATTTAGAAAATAATAGAGCTTTGTGACAATAATAGTTTAGCTAATAACAAGTATATAGGACAAACCGTAAATCTTCCCCACATCTTGGCTCTGACTATGTAAAGTAAATAACATAATAAGATTTAACTGGGTTTCTTAAGAAAATCTTACTCTTAATTCTAAGGTAGCTATAAGCCGTGAAATCCTCCAACCTCGGCTCCTATTGTCTCAGTTTGTCATGTTTATTTTGGAAAATTTCACCTACCCACAAAATAGGGGGTTGGGCTCTTGGACCAGGTGTTCTGCCCACATCTGATGAAATTGGGGTCTCTACCCTCGACTACCCTGACGGCTCTACACCACACATTCAGGTGGGAACCTCTCTGACTTTCTGAACATTGACAAAGTAAGGAACCCCTCCCCAAGCGGATGTATAGTGACGGGGGATCAGGATATTGTTATCATCTATCCTCATGGGTAGACTGCACCAGATGGCCTTGTCCCGTATACTGGGTTTCAATCCCAAAAACGAAAAACAAAACAAAACAAAACAAAACAAAACGTGCACAATCCAAAACATTATGTGGGGCTCACGGGACCATCTAGGACATCGTGCTGTGCCAGAGAGGAGCCCAACCTGAGGTGAAGAGGAGTTGCTGAATGCAGAATGCAGAATGCAGAATGCAGAATGCAGAATGCAGAATGCAGAATGCAGAATGCAGAATGCAGTTCAGTGGTCTCTCTAATAATAAGATCTTGGAAAGAGATAAAAGGAAGCAGACGCCACAATTTCCATGCGCATGACCGTGCTATTATCATATGTAAGTAGTGACCAACACATCAGAAAGGGATGATTTGGTTTATGGTGTGAAACGTTTCCCATAGCTTGTATGGTCATGCTTGCGTTTCATATGCATCCTTGGCTTTTACTAAACAAGATGACATACAGAGTTGATTGAAACTGATTTGGGTTTTGAATTTCCTCAAAACCCCATTTTTATTGGTCCACATGGCACCCGTGACCCCACTGCACTTTCCAGGAAAGAAGGGTTATCTGGGATACCTGGTCTCATTTATTTTTGGGCTTTTAAAGAGGAGAGAGGAAAATAAAAATAAAAATAAAAAAAAAGATAATCTTTCTAGACATGCAGATGAAAACTAAATGCGTAAAGGACTTACTTAGCCATATTTTTGCAGATTATGGAGCACCCACCGCCATTCTGTAAACCTTCACACACTCAAAATATCTCTGCAATTGCATTTCTAGAAGCTTTTTGTCTGTCACTCTTGGGGTATTTTCTCTTCAAATCAACCCTGGAATCTTGATTTTTCTAGCACTCTTCTTTTCCTTCTTGTTCCTTCATTTCTTTCTTGCCATATTTGTTCAAACAGAGGGTAACACCAATCCAAGCTTTTTTTGTTTAATTACTTGGATCACATTCAAAGCAAAAGAAATGAAGCCTAACCCCCTGTCACCAGCTTTGCTATATATAACTACTCCCCCAAGCCTTACCAACGAAAAGTTTTACAGCAGCCTCTGAGCTCCTCACTAGTAATAGGGTTGCCTTTGGAGAGTTGAACCGCCATGTCATTTTCTTGCACATCTTTCTTACGCCGCCTTTGTAGATATGAGTTCCACATGGAGAGTGGCCGCCATGGCTTCTTCTCCAGTGATCTCTTGCCATCCCTTGGTGCCAGGATTCACCAACAAACCAAGCTTAGAAGACATATCCTTTCTCCTTTCAATCCCTGCTATAGGTCACAATCCTATACAACCTTCACAGTTTGATCGTTGTTATTTTCTTAAGCAAATATGGAAGACCATTGCTTATCAGTTTCTCATCATTTCAGGGCCTGGGACATGTTTCTCATTGTTCTCGTCATTTACTCAGCTTGGATCTGCCCGTTTGAGTTTGCCTTTCTAAGTTACAAGCAAGACACACTGTTCATCATAGATAACATTGTCAATGGCTTCTTTGCCATTGATATCATCTTGACCTTCTTCATTGCATATATTGACCACCAATCTTATCTTCTGGTTGATGAACCCAAGAAAATTGCAATCAGGTCAATGTATTCTCCACATCAATCCAGCTCATAGTTTACTTTGTTTCATATATGTTGCACCTTAGCTGACTTACTTGGTTCTATTCATGAAAAAGGACTTGAAATAATCTAAACCCATGCACAGGTATATATCGACCTGGTTCATTTTCGACATCAGTTCAACAGCACCAATTCAACCTCTCAGCCTACTGTTCACAAATCACAGCAGCGGTCTTGGTTTTAAAGCACTCAATATGCTCAGACTCTGGCGTCTCCGACGGGTCAGTTCCCTGTTTGCAAGGTTTAACACCAAATTAAAATCTTCACTTTTGTTTTTTCCCAAATTTCAAATGTGTTGATGGAAGAAAGAAATTCATTAAGCTAGTTTCCTTTGCTTCAGACTAGAGAAGGACATCCGGTTCGACTATTTCTGGACTCGGTGTACAAAACTCATCTCGGTTAGCATTCAAAACATTTTTTGCCTTTTCTCTGTCTTTTTCCACTTTTATTGTCATACTTACTTCCATCAGCCCCATCAACATTACACATGATTTCCCCTTAATTCAACTGCAGGTGACTCTCTTTGCAGTACACTGTGCTGGATGCATTAACTACCTCATAGCAGACAGATACCCAAACCCGAAAAGAACCTGGATTGGTGCAGTACTGCCAAATTTCAAAGAAGAGAATCTGTGGGACAGATACATAACTGCAATCTACTGGTCTATCACAACTCTAACTACAACTGGTTATGGTGACTTGCATGCTGAGAACCCGAGGGAGATGTTGTTTGATATCTTCTACATGCTATTCAACTTGGGATTGACAGCTTACCTCATTGGGAATATGACAAACCTTGTCGTACACTGGACCAGTCGCACCAGAAGTTTTGTATGTTCTATCTAAAGACATTTTGTTTTTCCCATTTCGTAGCTTTCTCTGTTCATTCATATTAAAGTTGCACATATTTAAACAAATTGGTAACCCAAAAAGCAGTAATAAACTGCATGGCAAGAAACTGCTAGTCTAGAATCATTCTCATGAGTAATCAGAATACATTCTTTTGTATTTAGATACCAAGACTTTTATTCCCTATTTACTCCGCAGAAACTGTCAATCAGTAATGCTACTACACAGCATATTTTAAATGCTGATCTATTGATGAAAATAAATACTATTAATAAGATGTAGAAAACACAAATGCATCACTTCAACAGCAATTTAACATTGAGTTCTAATCTATTTGACAATACTTTCCATACTTCTTGTCAGATAAATGTGTGGTTTAACAATGCACTAAACAGCCCATTCTTTTGATGCTGCAGAGAGATAAAGTTCGAGCTGCTTCTGAATTTGCAGCACGGAACCAGTTGCCCCGATGCATACAGGATCAAATGTTGTCCCACTTATGCCTCAAGTTCAAAACAGAAGGGCTGAAACAACAAGAGACCTTGAATAGTCTGCCAAAGGCCATTCATTCAAGCATAGCACACCATCTCTTCTTTCCTATCATACAAAAAGCTTATATTTTCCAAGGAGTGTCCCATGAGTTCCTTTTTCAACTGGTATGACTTCACATACTATCTGTTAGGGGGCAGGTTGGAACTTGGAGTAGGGAGGAGCTAAAAATTTCAATCTTAAAGGCAAACTGTTAACATGGTTCCTTAGTACCTTGCCAACAGAGTTTAGGCCTCAAAAGGTCATGGGTTAACTCTCTTGTCTTCACCTTGTCCCCCAAGATACCTCCCCCTTCAACCATCCACACAACCCCCCTGCCCCCTGGACAAATATTTTTTTTCACGGATTGCAACATTGCAACATGAGTCATCAACCAATCTTTTTTTTTTTTTTTTTTTATGTTTTTTATTTTGGGGGGGGGGGGGGTAACCCATCACAACTGATAGCAATTAATTTGTCTTTTTAAAGGTGTGCATCAAATCCTAGCAAAATTTCGAGAATACTGATACACTATTGTTCTTCCATGGCAAGGTTTCAGAAATGGAGGCTGAGTATTTCCCACCAAAGGAGGACGTGATTCTGCAGAATGAAGCCCCAATAGATCTTTATATACTGGTTTCTGGAGCAGTGGTAAGTAAGCTTAAATACAAACAGATTTCACATGAATGTTACCATAGCATCTTAGTGAAAACTAGCTGTAGGGTACAAAATAGCATAGAGTAAAACTAGACCAACAGAGACAATCAAAATAACCACTAGCAAAGTGTTGGATTCTAAAGCCATGCCGAGATTTCACACAACAGAAGTCCATATCAAATCCAAATCCTAATGGATCCTAAATATGAACAGGTTATGGGTTGCACTTAAATCCTTATCTTCATATAATCAGTATATAAACCCTATGTGAATCCTGATCAATCAAGATCCATATCAAATTGTAAAACTGCTTCGACCCTAAATTCAGATCCCAGATATATTCATACAATAGGTACATCAACCATATATGAATCATGAAGACATAATTAGTCAAGATCCATATAAATGGTATCTCATATAATCAACCTGCTCAGATCAATCTATAAAACCATTGCAAGCCTAAATTCAAATCTGGTTTATATGTTGGGGACAGTGTGGATCTTGGATCTTGCATAGTCCATTTTATTCCCCGCCTCACCCCTGGTTGGGATGGGTAGGCCCACCACTTCACTTTCACTTAGGCCTGGGCCAAGTCAGTGAGGGGAACCCTGTCGGGCTCCTTCCCCCAAAACAAACTGTACGTGGGAGTTTCCCTTCATACAGCTCGAACCATTCTCAGATTCCCCAAAAGGCATCCTTTCCTTCTTTGTTGGGTTGGTTCAAGCGCGTGCAAACGAGCACCGGCCGCAACAGCAGGGAACTATGACCAATAGAGTCAGACACTATAGATAGTGGTCTAATGACAAGGGCCGATGATGGAAGCTCGGGACAGAGCCGTATGATGCGGAAGTCTCACCTACGGTTCCCTACCAATTGCCCAAGTCCCCTAGGCACCTAGGTCCTTTTTAGTGACTTTGGCATACTATATATAGAGAATTGAGAACCACCCCCACAGAATGTCTCCAAAATAGGGATGGCAATGGAGCAGGTTCAATAGGAACCCCACCCTAGCCCATCCTAATGGCAAGGTCTGATATGCCTAACATTGGACCACCTTGACCCAGGCGTTCTCATAGTTGCCATACAATGCAAAATTAAACACCATGGAAGCATGCATGTTCAACATAGCGTTTAAGTTGATGTTCTGAGACCAGGCCTACTAACATCCTTTATATAGCAGGTGCTGAGTCAGCAAGTCACCCAGGTTCAACTACCAGATTGTAACAGTTCCTTTTTTTTTTGGGTTTGTGAGGATGGGGAATAAGTAGATTGTAACAGTTCTGATCCCACAACCAACAGGTTGCAATGGCGAAACTTAAGTAGGTCTGCATTACAAAAGTATCTTGTAGCACAAGCTTTGACATGTTGGGAACTAGTTGACAAAAAATTATCTAGATGGGTTTTAAGGGTTTGACTGTCTTGGTTTAGTTGCTCAAAGATCTGGGTCATTCTAGTCAATGACAAGTCAGTCAACAAATTTGAAGGAAAGACAGGTTGAGGTTGATCAACATTTTTTCTTCAGAAGAAACATGTGATGATCAACCTGTTGAAGTGATTGGTGATGATGCCACCAACTAACTGGAAGGACCAAGCCAGGTCTCAGAACACTTGCACCAACATATACTGAAACAACCCAGTTCACTCTTCTCTACTAGGAAACTCATCACTTAGTCCTTGACTTGCCATAAAGATGCTACAGAAATCTAGAATGCTAAAGATGACCTATCTAATGTAGTTGCTCTTCTTTGGTTGCAGAATTTGATAGCAAATATTGATGGGCATGACCAAGTATGTATTGCCTTCATTAATGACATATTTGTTAGGAGAAAATAACCAAAGTTAAGAAACTTCCTCTGTATCCCATGCAGGTTCATGGAAAGTTAGTTGCAGGGGAAATGTTTGGGGAGATAGCGGCTTTATGTTACAGGCCACAGCCATTTACTGTTCGCACAACTGAGCTTTCTCAGATTTTACGGCTAAACAGGAATTCACTAATGAACGTAATTCAGGCAAATACAGAGGATGGGAAGATGATCATGGACAACCTTTTCCAAGTAACCATTTATGTATTTGTGTGTGTTTGTATATGTGTGTTGGTAATATAGAGGATGGGAAAATGATCATGAACAATCTTTTTCCAGGTAACCATTTATATATTTTTGTGTGTCTAGTGGGACAAGCAATAAAGCTAATGGTTCTGCATTCCATTTTCTTCCAGAAGTATAATGAGATGGAAAGACTAAGGTTTGCAGACGCACCTAGGGATCCAGGTATTATCCTCAAAGAATGGCAAGACACAAGAAAGCTAGGATTTGGTTCTCAAGTGGGATATCAAGAAAATTATCCACACGGAGATTCAGCAATTACAGGAATGGAAATGGGAATATTGGAAGCTACAAAGCACAGAAAGACAGACACAGTTTATGATCTTATTAGACAAGGAGCTGATGTGAACTCTACAGATGCAGATGGCCGAACACCTCTTCATGATGCTGTCTGCAAGGGGCATCCTGAAATGATTAAGATTCTGCTACAGAGGGGGGCAAATGTAAACAAACCAGATGCAATGGGGTGGACACCAAAAGCCTTGGCAGAAAAGAAAGGGCATAAAAGCATCAATGACCTCTTACAATGCGACCAAAACCAAAACAAATGTCCAGGTGACCATGAGATAGATTTCATTGACACAGAAAGCACAACTTACAGAGGAAGTAACCAAAGAAGCTACTGCCAAAACTTGCCAAATTTCACAAACTCACATTTTGGAAAAGTACCACCAAAGTTCACTCCAGGAAGCTATTATTCTCCAAGTGACGGTACAGTTGCGAAATTGACTGATAGAAGAGTGATAATCCACATGAACTTTCCACAAGAGAGTTCATCAAAACAGCAGCTTGGAAAATTAGTAGTACTGCCTGATTCATTAGAAGAGCTACTCAGAATTGCTGGTAAGTTGGATTTGATATCTATGAGCATTGCTGGTTCACCTACAAACTAAGGGGAAGCATATTAGTAAAAATAAACTCATCCATATAAAAGCATTTAAGCAAAATCGAGAATAGGAAAGGAAAGAACTCACCTTAGCTTGGTCCTGCAATACTCACACCTTCTCCATAGATTAGTTAAAGCATCATTAGTTTAAATCAATATAACTGCATTTAGGAGAAAATGGATAAAGAACTAACCCTGTCCTGAAACATTCTCACCATAGATATGGACTAGTTAAACACCGAAAATGAAGAGCATTTATTGCTTGATTTTTGCCTGTCTCATACCAGTATCTTGTAAAATGCAGGTCAAAAGTTTGCAGGTTGTCATCCTACAAAAATCATCAATGCAGATAATGCAGAAATCGATGACATAAGCGTCATCCGAGATGGGGATCATTTGTTTCTCATTCATGATAAGAGTGAAAATTTCAGTACTGATTTACCTTAAACATGATTTGTGAATTGAGGCAACTCAGAATGAGAATAATAGATTGTGAAAGTCAAATAAATCTCATTGTTCAAAGCTAGGAATGAAACTAGTATATTGGACAAAAGTCACATTTGACTCCACTTAACTCCCACATGGTGAGACGGGGAGAATTTTTGGGAGGGGAGTGGGGGAGGCATACAGCAATATCAATGCCCTGGAAAGAAGTCAGAGTAGAGAAATCAAGAGCTTTTGCCACTGTAGTCACTGTAATGCCACTTTACCACATCACCAGTGCCAATCTATGCATAGACGATCTTGACAGAGAAAGCATGTAAGAATGGCTCCATAACATCAAAGGAAACTGATTCAGTTTGCCCACCCAGGATACCTTCAAATCCTTGCATGCTTTCTTTTCCATGATAAATAAACAATCGTGACAGATAAACTTCATCCCTTTTTTTCTGGGCTTTTGATGGGCAAAGGGTGAGATTCTGTGTTAAAAACAAACTTATCCATAGGAATAACACTGTTGTCGCTGAACAGCTAGTATAAATAATTCAATGTCTTCGGCAAGAAGGTATCCATCTTGTCTCTTGTTTGAGGAGGAAGATGGGTAAAAGCATCTACAGAACTATAGCCCCAGAATCAATCTTCATACATTTTTCAAATGCCTCAAAGATTTGCCAGCTCAATTCACAAGATCTGCAAAGGATAAATGCACTAGAATGTTTTAAATGGCAGATGAAAAGAAAATTAAATAACTACTAACTGGTGGTCTATGAAAAGTAGAATTCCAACAGGAAATCTTTCTGGAAAGAAGGATGTACCAAGTGCACAAGGCTCCTGACATTGCTAAGATCTGCGGAGAGTCATAATGTAAGCATCTGTAACCCCACTTCATTGAGAAGCTGTTTTCCTTCTGAAACCCAGGTCCACTGGGTAGCAGTGGACAACCTTACGGTTGAGCCAAGGTCCACCATCTAAAAGGGAAATCATTTTCATTAAGGAAGAAATTTTAAGCATACTTTGGATTTTCTGCAATGCAATACAAATCAAATAATGATTCAACAGATTCTGGATGCAAAAGACTGGCAATCAGCACTCAGCAGGTATAGTTATCATCCACATGTACAGAACTCTTGTTTCCTCCATCAAGGCCTCCTTTAGAATCTAACTGTACCAATACTCAATCATTGGACAAGTAAGCTAATAAAGGGACATACACAGTTGATAGGCTCTGGTTACTGCATGGTCAGGGGAGGGTCTACTGTAATAAACCTTACCCCTTGTTTGCACAGAGGCTTTTCCAGACTCAAGCCCATGACTGTTGCACCAGGCCCCTCAAAGTCCAACTAAGTAAATGCAACTGTATCCTACCAGAATGGGAGTAGGCAAGGATAGTGCATTAACTTAAGTTCACATTCACTTAAATCTAATACAATTAACTGAGAATCGCAACATTGGTACTGGAATTCAACTCAGTAAGCACCAGAGTTCCTGAAAGCAAACATACCTGGATAGGCATTAAGATGCTGTATGAGTTTATACTTTTAACAGTAGAATAGAGGAGTGAAGAAACAAAAGAGCTTTACACCTGTGATACCTAATTTTCGAGTAATACTTTTAAGGTACATAATATAACATTTAAATTTATGTTTGAGGAAATACAACCAGAAATTATTTCGGTCCACGTCACCAGATGGAGCTGAAGTGGAAAGATGCCACAAGTTACTATATCTATCACAAAAAATCCCAACTGAAAGGCAGAAAAGATCAAAGGCAGGTTGTCAGTGTAATTCATGAGACCAAGAGGGAGAAGAAAGCAGGCTCACAGTTTGGCTAAGAACCTGGCTGTGAACAGTATGGCATGTTTATGACACAGTGACATCAGTGAGTGACCAGTATACCACCGATGAGTCTGTTAAAAGTTAATAGAAGTTATCAAGCCTGGTTGAATATTCATGTTAGTTAGTCACCATTGAGAGGAAATCGTATTCTTAGTAGCTAGTTAGGTTACTTCCTTTCCTAAAGCTTTCACTCTTTCAGTTTCCTAGTATGGTTCTAATTGTATTGCACCAGAACCGGTTCAGAAGAAGCAAGGGAGAAAGAGAGATGATGGAGAAGAAGTGTCTAAACCGAGCAACAGTTTCAGATTGTGTCCTATCACTGGAACCTTCCTTTATTTATAACAATATCTGAAGAAGAAGAAGAAGAAGAGGTAAACCCAGAGAAAAAGAGAGAATGGAAAAGGAAAAGTGTCTAAACCTAGCGACAGATCAGTCGGTGTTATATTGCTAATAGTCTGACTCTCCTTTATACAAACAAGCTATACAACCACAATCAGACAAGGAAACTGAAGCATAGGAAGTACTAGAAAAAGAAAGCATCCTTGGTAATGACAGCTAAAACTCTAACTGAGAATAGGACTCTTTACGATAGGGACTTAACTATTGCAAGTAATCCAACCCAACTCCACAATGCCTATATTAATTAACGTCTTCTTGAAGCTAGAGTATACGTACCAAACCATGTGGTTTGGAAACAAAGAACAGAAATTAAAACCAACAGAAACCTTGAATAGCAGTTGTAGGCACCAGTGGGCAGGGAGAAACATCATCCAAGGACCAATTTCAGCTCAACCATACTAATCATCAGCAGCACCAGTAGATATAATCTCTGTGTCAAATAACCCAATCAGCAATGAGCAAAAGTAAGTTGTCGTAATCCACAATATCATAGCAACACATTAGTATTATCAAATGCACTTCCCAACATAGTTCAAAAACTTGACGAAATTTTGTTAACATTCTGAATCTTTTAAGTATTCAGAGTGGCTGAAACAGAATGCCACTTTGAAACCAAAAATTACCATAATTCAGTCAAAATCTTGGAAATTTCGGTATAAAATCTTGAAAATTTTAAAAAAATTCCATTGAAATCTCAGATATTTTAGTGAGATCTCAAAACTTCCAATAATTAATGTCAAAAAGAATATTTGAATCAATAGACTCTTGGACAGTTGGAATGGTCCACCAGATGTTCACAGGATAACTTAATCCCTAGTAGCAAACATGGTTAAATTTGAAGCACCGGAAAGCATGGACCAATAGCTAGTAGGCTTTAACTTCAAACTTCAGAAACATAAACTGAATTCTGTTTCCATCACATCTAAACATTATTTCAGATCTGGACATTCATGTTTACAATGATTTCTCTCAGTTCTCAATATTACCTTGAACCTTAGATAGGTTAGAATCATCTATAACTTCTAACATGATTTTCAGTTTTCACATATCAACCGAATACATATATGACAACGACAACAAGCCTTGTCCCAACTAAATGGAGTCAGCTACATGGATCCTTGCCTTCCAATCAACTCAATTTGAGGCCATACCAGACACGAAGCCTAAGCTATGCATATCCTTCTCACCACTTCTACGATTATCTTAGGTCTGACCCTAGTTCTTCTAATGCCTTTGATCTAGATTAAATCACTCCTCCAAATAGGGGCATTTAAAGGCCTCCATTGAACATGATAATGCCAGCTCAATTGACACTCTCATAGTGTTGTAAGTCAAACAAGGGTAGTTTTGTCTTGTTAGGAGTTCTATAATTTTTGAGTCCCACATCAGGTATTCTTGTATTCTTCACTTCATTATAGTATTATAAATAAGGGATAAAAGTTCTGGAGCTCTATCTAAACCAAGGGACACTTTGAACTCAGGTACATACACTTTCATGTCCATATCTTCACCTGGCTGAGCATCTTTCTAGAGTTCATCTAGTGAACTCCACAAAGATCACATCCTTCTGTATTGCAGGCTAAGAAAAATACAGAAGGAAATGTTTTACATTTTTCTCATCGATAAGAAAGGACCCATTTGTTGCATAATGAGATGATCCTAACATATGCAAAGTTTAAGATTGTCTCTTAAACTCAACCCTGCCAGCATCCTGCAGAAGAGGGGCCTGTGCTAAGTAATGGACTTATTAGATGTATTCAAGTAGCATTCATATGCCTAAAATTCGCATGCAGCATCACCGTTAAACACAAGATTGAACCAGATGGTGAATAAACAGCTATTAGAATTAAACACAGGATCATACATTGAACCAGATGGTGAATAACACGCGGCAAGGCGCAACTCATGTTTTGATAATTATTAATGAACACTCAAAAATTCCCATGAAACACAGACGAACTACACATTTGGATTTTAAAACAGAGTCTAAACAGCTTTCGGAATCTATCAACTTAACTAACATCAGATTGAATTGAGGTGGGCAAATGATGTGGCAGATGATCAAGAAAACCAAAAATGAGTGCCGTCAAGATCAAATATTGGGATTAGTTTTCTTCTAAAGGAAATCCCAGCAGTGAACCTTAGGACACTTACTAACGACCTCCTTTGCTGTCCTTATCTTCTCCGACAACTTAGAGAAATTGTTCCTTCGATGATCTTCTAACGTCAACTCCAACCTTCTCCGATCTTCAGTCACAAGTATCACATTATGAAGAGTAGCTTCAAGTTGTTCCGAGTATGAATAGAAAATAAATAAATAAAAATTAAAAAACAAAATCGGCTGATTATTGGTTTCTCATATCGCACGCAGCAAAACCTGCCTTTAAACCCCACTACCCCAGTTGATTTCAACAAAAAGGTATCCCAGTTGATTATTTATTTGTTTTACCAAATCAACGTGTCAACCTAAAAAATATGTCCGCTGTAGACAGCAGTACAGCACCACCATGTGACACGTGAAAATATCACTTTAATTGTTGAGATTAACAAGGTGACTTTTAGGAGAATTTTATCTAGTCCATTTCACCATCATTTCCTTTGATATATGCCCTAGTATCACATCAAATTATTGAAATTCATTTATAAGTCATATCAAAAATTTATGATTAAGTTTAAAAAAAAATGATGTGACTTGCAAATAAACCTCAGCCTTTTGATGTAATGTTAGAACACATGTCACACATCTACTAGACTAGATATTAGTCCGACTTTTAGGTGTAAAAACCCTTGAATAAAACCCATTTTAACTTATACCTTATCTATTTGTGAAAAATTGATTGATTAAACACTTCAAAAACCCCATTTAAAACCCCTTTATTCACTGACATCGTCTTCTTCCTTCATCCATCCCTGGTTATGAGATCAATGTTTTTGTCTCCTTGGTAGCCGAAGCTTGTGACGCCGACAACAAATTCCTTCTCAAGGTCAATGGTTCCATCAAGATCCCTTACATTATCAGCGAGAATGCCGATGAAAACCCTAAAATCAAAATCACAGTTAAGGATGATGATCCTATTGGGAGAAGACTACAGGGGGCATTCAATTCAAAGGGGAAAACTTCATTTTTATCCCCATGTGTGAGGCGGCTTGTTCATCAATTCTTGCAGTTGGATGTGTGTTAGATGGGACTTACCGGAAGAAGAACGAACTCGACAGGATGAGAGTTCTTCAACTACCATCAAGGAGCGTTTTCAAGGTCTTGCCTGCTAGTTCAACTTTTGAATTTATTCAAAGGAATGAAATGTTTGCTTGAAAGTTCTTTGAAGAAATGTATCCGTTCAGTGGAATAATTTGAAGAGTTGTACCTCTCAAGGGATTGTAGCCCTTCACACATGTTGAGGGTTTGTCTTTTAAGTTTCTATCATCAAACATAAAACATTAAAGATGTGTCTATGAGGTGGGTGCGAGGGGTTTTGGGAGCTTACAGGTATTGTGGGAAAGGTTGGTGGCTTTAGGTGGGGGCATTAGGTGGGGGCATCTTGGTCAATGTAAAAAACATACCATAATTGTTTCAAGTTCTCCTTTTATATAGTAGTATAGTATAGAATGATAGTATGGTATGACAACAACAATTAATTGTCTCTTACGTCAATAATTCGTTACTTTATGTGTTTAATTAATAACTAGATATGACTACTTTTAATGAGTACTAAAAGCAAAATATGAGGGGTTTTGTCTTAGTTAAAATCAAAAGCTAACTAATCTTTTGTAATTAAATCCAAAATGTTTCCTAACACCCCCCCCCCCCAAGTATACTAATACAATTTGAAATCATTTCTCATTCTTTTAAGTCTCTACAACAAAAATTACAAGAAAAATATGTAGAAATCATTTCTCAGATTCCATTGATTAATTCATTGTCTATAACAAGAAATATATAGAGATCAGTAACCACATAACCTTTAAATTCATAAAATAATGTTCATGCCCTTAAAAAAATATATATTGCTCTATATCAAATAGTGCAAGCTTGTGTCTATGACAGTATGGGAAATGAGTATTGAAGATAATGTTAAGAAAATAGAACAAAATGCACACGCACACGAAACAAAGAATTTACGTGGTTCACCCGAAGGCTATATCCATGGCCGAGCTGATATGGTGTTTCACTGTGAAGAAGAAGAATAAGATAATTATAGACTAGCTAATTTTTTTCTACTTACTCTCTATACCTCTCTACACCTCTCAATCTTTGTTAAGAGACCATTAATAATTATAAGAAAAATAGACTATGACAAAAATGTCCCTGTATTCAAAAGGAATGCCCAAAATTAACAGAAGAATTTTCAAATTTTCCAAGACACATTACAACAACTCCCTTGTGTGAACTGTCTATACATGGAATCTCTAGCTAACACAACCTTGCCTAGGCCTTTAAGTGAGTCCAGGTTCATTTCATCACATGTGTATTCAACCTTGACAATAGTAGATTTTCTAAAAGTCTTTCTTGACAAAATTATACTTACTTTAATTTATCGAATTAGCTCAACACCTTTTGTCTTTAATGAACAATTCAAGTTTCAAACATTTGAATTTCAAATTTGAATTCGTCTTTATAACAAACCGATCCCAGAACATTTCACATGCGAAGAAAATTAGTCTTCACCATAACAATCTCCCACTTGAAGATAATTATTGGCTCTTCCACCTCAAAGATCAGCAATGCTCAGGCAACCAAACTGACCATTAATAAAGATTGATCAATGTTGAGCAAAAGCTCAACTTTCCCTATTAACCACCTTCGTTAACATGTCCACAAGGTTCTTGCAACCCTCAATTTTATCAATATTCAATAGACCATCCTCCATAACTGACCCTATGAAATGATATCTCAGCTAAATATGTTTTGTCTTTAAATAAAATATGAAATACTGAATTCTTATAAACTGCACTCTGGTTGTCACTCCATAATTTGCTCTTCTCTTGCCCTCTTCCCAGCTCTTCTATAAACCTATAAAGCCAAATCATCTCATTATTTGCCTCGGTAACTACTACATATTTGCCTCTGATAGTTGAAAGTGCAATCACCTTCTGTAGATTTGAAACCTAATTAATGGCAGTTCCACCTTTAGTCAAAACATACCTAATAGTGCTTCTGTGTATTTGTTTCCTAAATTATCTTAATCAATATAACCTTGCACATTAGCGTTAGAACCTCCAAAACATAAGTAGTAATGGGAAGTACCTTTAAGGATTCTAAGACCTTCACTTGTTTAATAAAGAGTTAGATGGGAGTCTATGTTGCAGCATCTACTGCATAAGGCTGGTGAGTTGTTAAGTATATTATTCAATTTAATTTTCATTATATTTTCACACTATTAAGTATTAAGTATTAACTATTCCCTTTTATGACGTACTTTTTCTTACACGGCATACTATTTAAATCCCAAGTACCATTACAAGGACAATCTTGGGATAAGACAAGATTTGATAAATGTTGTCCAAACTGTAGTGGAGAAGTTGGAACTGGATCCATCTAAACAAGCAATCATCCTTATGGAAGTGAGATAGTGATTTGATATTCACAATTCATAGTTTTATACTAAGTTATTAACCTAGTAACTAGTTTTTTTTTTTTTCCTTTATATATTAGATAAAGGCATTTAGGGATGCCATTGGGAGCTTCGGTCGTTCCATGGCCATATCGGGACGGAATCTGCCCCTGGGGGTAAGTTCATTCATTATACATTTAATTATTATATTATATCTTTAACTTAGTTATTTAAGTATTGAAATGACTTGGAGTCTATGTTTGTCGCAGCTGAATGGTGGTTGCAATTTGGACGTGACTCACCCCACTTGAGTACGTTTGCAAGCAAAGTGCTTTCCTAGATATGTTCCACCACTGGTTGTGAGCGAAATTGGAGCACCTTCAGCCTCATTCACTCAAAAAGACGCAACCGATTGGGTGTGAAGCGTCTAGAAGACCTTGTCTACATACACTATAATATGAGACTGAGGGGGGATCGTATTAGACAGGGGATGGACAGAGAGAGTAACAATATCGAGTTGGCCGACATATTTGAGATGGATGATGATGATAACCCCGTAGTTGACTGGATCAGGGACAGTGGAAAGCCATTACTGGATGCGGAGGGAGGTTGTCCCAGTAGACAGATTGCAGAGGAGGGGGGGCTGATGTGGAGGACTTCATGGCCTAGGAAGGGAGTGCACATGCAACACCAACCCGTCCCTTCGTGCCACCCCCTAGTGCATCCACCTAGAGTGAGGATTTGATTGTCTAGTCTGACACTGAGAATGATGTGATTTAAGCCTCCGGCGATGACAATGATGGTGATGATGATGACGATGATGAAGATGATGGAGGGGATGAGGAGGGTGTTGGACCTCATGATCAGGATTCAACTGATCCTAGGGACAGACCACCACCACCAAGACGTGAGAGTCAAGGGGGCAGGACGACCACCGAGATTCATAGGCGAGAGTCAGTTCACCCACACGACACAAAATTCTAAACATACTTAAGTTGCATTTCGAGGCCAAAATGTTTCCTCTACATATTCGAGGAAGGGGAAGGGGAGACAGCATGGCTATAGCACAGAGAACACGCCATCATATGGGTCCTACCGTCTAGCTGATGCCGAGAGCTTGGTGGGAACTATGAGATCGATGAGCATAGATGATTCCAGAGACTCCACCTCTAGAGGATCCGGATGGCATAGGCCTGCAGAGTCCTCATATGAAACTGCAGTGGAGAGTATTGGTTTTACTGGGTCGACTTATGGAGCTTATGGTTATGGACCATATGGTGTCCCTCCTATCAGACTTAAGGTCAGCCACCAATGGAGCCTTATGGTTATGGAGCTTAAGGTGTCGCTCCCACTGTCACCTATCAGAGTCGGCCACTGGAACCTTATTGCCAGTATGGACCTTATGCTGACAACCAGAGTGCTTCTTCATTTGTTGAGCAAATCTTCCACTCTATACCATAGCCACCACCACCAACCTTTCCATATGCAGTTGAGCCAGTTCCTTATCCGGAGATTCAAAACTTCCCACCATCAAGAAATCTTACGCATGTGGATGAGGCCATATACAGAGCTGCAATTGCCGACTATGTCAACAACTATATGGGGCAAACATCATGGGACTTATATTGTCATTTGTATAGGGTGCAAATGGAAGAGGGAGACATGGAATAAAGTAGACTTGTAAATGGTAACATTTTTGCTTCTTCTCATATGTAGTATATACTTGGATGTTACATTTTCAATGGTTTTTTTGGTAAACTAGTAGTTCTATAGTGTTTACTATGCTTGAAATAGGTATTATGCAAGAATCCAAATCATTTTGAGTCCATATGAGGCCCGAAATTGAAGTTCCAACTTTCAGAAGAAAAAAAATGTCCAATTTCGACCGAAACATCAAAATTTCGGTTGAATTTTCTTCCCTGCTTCTGACTAGGTCCTTCAGTTTCTAGATCCATCAAGTGCTAAGTTTTGGTATTAGAGTCCTTTTGAGTTGCTCTGAAGGCCTATTTCTTCCTGATCTCTGCTGATAAGTCCAAGGGTAAGAGTACAATCCTTAAGCCTTTACATGTAGACTTAACACTAGTTTTCCCTCTCCATGATAGTTACATGGTTATCACACAACTAGGGTCTCCCTAAAATAATTTTAGACAACCCCATGGGTACTACATCACACCATATCTCCTCTGAATAAGAATGGAGACTGATGGGAAGTAGGCACCTATGAGTGACTTCTAATTTTTCATGGTTTACAAGGAAGAATCTATGGGGATGGGGATGCCTCTCAATTTTTAAAACCAGCTCTCTTTACAAATTCTTCAGACACCACATTAAAGCTACTACCACTATCAACAGTTACCAATGCTTTGTGCTCACCCCGATTGGACTCTAGTGTAGAAGAGGCGACTCCTCGTCCAGTCTTCGTCTAGCTCTGCTGAAAGGATGCTGTAGATGACATTGAGGGAGGGGCTGCAATAGAAGTCTTCATGTTCAGATCCTTCTTTGTGGCAATAGATTGAGTCATCCATGGTGCTGCCTAGTTTTGGTTCTTGTAGCTCTCATACCACTAATGTAACCTAGGGACTGGGTTAGATTTCCAGGACCTTCTAGATAGGAACCAGCGCTAATTAGGATTTCAGAATCTGAAAGTCTCCTAGTAAGTGCAGGAAGTTTTGAAAAAAAATCTGGTTTCCTATTTTACTGCCAAATAGTGAACCGAATGGGGGTGGGGAGGTTCTAGGGGAGCCTATAGGTTTGAAACAAAAGGGGGAAGGGGTTTCTAGGGCTTGCGAGAGGTGCGAGTGCTGCTGGTTTGTTGCTGCAGCCGGAGCAGAGGGTTGGGGAAGTTGCACAGGAGAGGGAAGAGGCTGGGGGTAGGGTGCGATGGCCGCGGGGGGGAATCTGTGCTCACTTGAGAATCAAAAAGCCTTGCTGGAACTGTCTCTGGACTGCCTTGAAGAAGATGAATTGCTGCTAGAATTTCTGAAATTCTTTGAGATTTACTCTCAGCCCAGGCTGTAAGGATTTCCTTCCCAACAGCTCAAGCCTTTGTTTAACTCAATGAATCCAATCTGCATTATTCAGAAATAAAGAGGTTATTTATAGTAAATTACAAGGCACTTTGACTCAACTTGGGATACCCTATCTAATAGATCCAACAACTTCTAGCTTGGACTTTTTTAAGTTACAAATTCTTACTAAATATGGACTCAAATTTCAGAAATAAGTAACTCTAAGAGACAAGAGACTTAAATAGGTGACTTCTAAATAGAAACAAACACTAAAGGAAGTTGAAGCACTTTGGATAAGGAATCAGTATCTTATCCACAACTAACTCAAAATAACTTAAAAAATGACTATAACTCTCAAACTACTTACTCAAATAGAAACCAAAAGTAGATCCATGACCCTTGGATCAAGAGGATTCTGTCAAAGCATCCGCCCAGGCGCGCCTAAGCGGCCGCCTTGGTTTTTGTTGCCCTCTATCAACTAGCATCGCCTTGTCGCCTTGACAACCATGATTGAGCCCCAAAGGGGAGGGCTTGAAAATGACCAAAATACCCCTGGGCTGTTCGGCCAGCTTTTAGTGTCTCTTTTGGGTCTGGTTTTTGGGCCCAATTTTAGGGGTCCAACCCTAGTTACATTAACAAGACTTTTATCTTAAGATGGTACAACAGCAACAACAGCTACCTACTTGGTTTGTAGTAATCCACAACCTTTTACCTACCAACTTGTTTTGCTTTAACCCATACTGCCTTTTAAACACATACTTGGTCAACAGTAACCCATGATGCCTTTAACCTACTACTTGGTCCGTGGTAACCTAAACTACCATTTACCTAACTACTTGGTCTGCAATAACCCGCACTGCCTATTCGATTCACAATAACCTATATTTGACTTATTGACCTTTGTCTAAGGCTCTATTTCTGCCTCTGGATAAGCAAAATTACTACCTACTATCTACCACCTGCCTTCTCGCTAAGAGCTTCCCTGCAGACATTAGAGCTGTATTTGTTATCTACTTGAGTGGACATTGAAGCTACACTTCTCATCTTATCTTGTGGAGATTCCTGCCTACTACCTGCCTCTCATGATGTAGCCATCACAGATGCTACACTATTGAGACAATTACTAGTTACTACTACTACCATTATTTGGATAGCATCTTCGATATTATTGTTGCTACTATACTTATGGATGTGATTCATGTTTACTGCTGCCTATTGTTCTCATTGTGTTATGGTTCATCCAACATGAAGATTATCTTGTTCTCATTGTGTTATGGTTCATCCAACATGAAGATTATCTAAGTAGTTGATTATCTACTTGCTGAAGTTCTCTCAGCGTTTACCGGTGTCTGCTATGCTACGTGTGTTCAAGATTATGAAGATTTTTAATATACATTCCTGTTATCCCAAGCTGGAGCTTCTAATATATATACTCTAGCTTGAGAGGGAGTATTAAGATATGCATGATTTACCACTTGAGTGGTAACCCCACTATGTGGGGTCCACTCCAGATTTTATAAGATTGATCTTTTCTATTCAAATTTTTACTTCCTTACCTTCTACTCATTAGATTAGGAGATTACTTTCTATTATGGCTTATACTTCTACTTTTTTTGTAGCTCAGTTGACAAACAAACCTAGTCAAGTCTCAGTTCCTATTTTCTGTTAAGTAAATATCTAGTTTCTATTTTCTGTGCAACTCATTCTAGGAAATAAGTTCTAGAGTGGGATCAATTACTTTGCTATTAATAAAGTGCTACGTGAGGGTGACGGCATCAACTGCAAGTTTCTCCCCTCTTCTTCTTCTCTCCTTCTTCCTCCTCCTCTTCTTACCATGGTTCTGGTGTCCTGGAACTGCAGCCGGCAGTAAAAAATCATTTTGTGGATCTGAAAGTAAAAACTGGATATAAATGAACCCATAGATCAACAAAGGAGGGTGGTGAATGGGCCAAAGTAGATCTCAGTTATCTACTTAATTCTTTGAGCTTCTTTCGTAGTTAACATCCACATAAACTACATCAATCATTTACAACTACTGACCTCACCCCCCCACCCGGGGCCTCCCCAACAAAAAAAAAAAAAAAAAAAAAAAAAAACAGCCCATCCAGAAAAGGGGGGAAAAGAAATTGTTGTTAACTTAGTTTTTCCATTATCCTTTTTCCTGGTTAACACCGAGGTGACTTGAATAAATAAAATTATTTAGTACTTGACCAGCCAATTCTTCTGATGGATTCTATTTCCTGTAGTTCTCAAGAGCCACGCACTACAGCTTGCTATCCCAGTGAAATATATTTCCTTTTTCCTTAGAATTGTTTTCCTTGTTGTTTTCCCTGTTTTAATGGATAATGTAACCATTAGTTATAGCTCAAAAAAGAGAGGATAAAGAAAGCTAAAGACAGGATATAATAAGAACCTATTCAACATTTGGATAAGATAATGGCCAGAACTTATAAATAAGTCACTTTATCTGCCAATGATCATCCCAATATCTTGAACATCAAAACTAAAACAGAGTTATAAGGCCACAAGGAGCATTTCAGAATAGAGAAGGCTACCTCAGTGTCATCTATCCTGAACCACGTCCCCTGTGCATCTTTGACATGTGACACATAATGCCCAGAAAATGAAGCATTCAGCATATCCAAGTGCACAACTACAGCATACAGCACATAAAGAGATGGATTGTCTCCAGTCCCAGTCATGAACGGTATCAAGTCCAGCATCTCCGGAAAAGTTATGCACTTATTTATTTTACCATAGCTCCCCTTCTGACAAAATACAGAGCCCAATAGTTGGTAACCATGAAAGAAAAAAGGTGACAACTGAATAAGTTCAGCCCAAACATAACCTAAACTCAAAGCAAAAACAAAATGTTCTACACTGAAAGTCAGTAACCAAGGATCAATGTGTCAACATCAACTTATCAAAGAAAATATAGAAAGGAAGTGCTTCTCAAGCACACTATTTTCAGAAGTCATACCTGGAACCTCTTCAAAACTATTGTAAGGATGTTTGGTGCTTCATGTATCCTCAGTTGCTTTCGTGCTTTAACATATTTGGCACACCTTTAATTAGAACATATGATGGTTAGCCAACTTTAGATGATTAATGCATAACAAAATCTGCAGCACTTCATAGAGGTTTTCCCAAGAAATCAAATAAAGCAGACCTTCCACATCTGTACATGTTTTCTCCATCCAAATCCTCAGAGGCTGTAAATTGAGTAAGTGCATCCTCCAATGACTCAACCCAACCATTTATCTCCAATGTAAGATCCATAATGTTTTCATACCGTTCAGATTCATGGTGACATCTCAGACACTTGACCTGGTTGAGCAAAAGAAAACTCACTAAAGGTGCTATTTATGAAGAGAACACCGACACCAAAAATATTTATTGTTCAGACACCTGACATAAGTGATGAGTAAATTAGTTACCTTTGATTTAATGCAACCACCAAAAGTATGTTGTATGAAGGTAGTTTCTTGCAAGCTTGAATCAACATGCTTCTCGCCACCTAGTCCCTCAAGACATATAGATTGCATGGAAGAAACCAGAAGCCTGTACGTAAAAAACACTTCAGAACTTTTTATTAGAGAAAAGAGAGGGAAAGAAGGATCATGGCAACAAACTGGAAAAAAACCACCAAGAGAAATCACCATTTATTAATCTATGCTTAAACAGAAAGAAAGGGGAACCAAGAAAAAGGAAAAATCTTCAGGTCTTGTATATTTTGACATACCTTAGAAATTCATGAGCATCTTCCTGACTTACAGAACCTATTCGACAACCAATTTTCTGCATATACCTGAGGATTTTGTCAGGAGACAGAGGGAGTACGGCTTCTCTTAATATCATTACACGCTGCTCAAGTTCACACATGAGGCACCTCTTTTGTGCAGCCTAACAAAAATAGGATAGATCAAAGGAAGTTACATATCTTTAAACAACATTGCATCAAATGTAATCAAATCAATGAGAAATATTAGGGTATACAGTTTCTGGAATGTGATCTCTGGACCAGGTAGACGAACAGTGGCTTCGTGCTGGCATACATTGCAATATAGCATTGGCATAGCAGCTGCAACATTAAAACATGAGAAAGGAAAAAGGTTGGGAAACTAAAAAAAGCAAAGAAGATGCTAAGAAATGAGAAAGCAACCAAAAAGGTCACACTTTTACACTAAAGCTGAAACAATCAACTTCCACTTACCAACAGAAAATGCTGATTCAAATCAAAACCAAATTTAACTTGACCCCTAATGAGATATGGATCAACAATTGTTGTTACGTGTGATAGACCCCCCCCCCCAGTATTTCTTGAACCATTAGGTTTTAGACATTTCAGAGCCAATTTTGTCCAGCATTCCAAATAAAAAACCTCAGTTCTACGTTTAAACAACCAAAAGTTGAGTCATAAAACCCAGAGCTCTCAGACTAAAAGTTTGCAAGTGGCAAAGTGAGCATAACAGAAAGAAGCAGAGAGAGAGAGAAAGCTCAGTGAATCCTGATAGGAACCCCACATGCATGAGAGATCAATTGTTTCTTCACCTCAAACCTGAAGCATTTGAAGTTTCTCCTCCTGCAGCAACCTTGGGCTCCATTGTAAAATGCTAAAAGTAGTGAACTAAAAAGGTATGAAGGTTTGTATCAAGCCCATAAGCCAAGATTCTTTCCTTTGATGTGATGTCTCCTACAGGTGTGGCCTTTTCCACTGCTTATTCTTCTTTCATCCCAAGGATATTAGTGAAGCATGTCTGACCAAAGTGGAAGCCATGTGTAATGAAATGAGAGCTCTTGAGAAGAATGGTATCTAGCAACTTGTTTATCTTTCCAGACGAAGGATTTCAATTGGATATAGGTGTGTGTACACAATCAAGTACCAACCTTATAATACTGCAGAAGTACATAAAGCTCAAATAGTTGCCAAAGGGTACAATTATGCATATTGGATTGATTACTAGGAGACCCTTGCATCTGTAGCCAGACAGTACTCAAACAAAATCAGTCCTTCTATCTGTGGCAGCCAATATAGATAAGCCATTATACCAACTAGATGTAAAGAATGTTTTTCTTTGTGGTAACGTAGAAGAGGAAGTACAAATGCAACCTCCATCAGCTTTCAAGTTTCATTCTGTTGAAGGGATATTATCTCTCAAAAAAAGAACTTTATGGCCTTAAACAGTCCTCCAAGACTTGGTTTGAGAGATTCAGACAGGCCATTCCTTAATTCACTCTCAAAAAAGGAACTTTATGGCCTTAAACAGTCCTCCAAAGACTTGGTTTGAGAGATTCAGAAAGGCCATTCCTTAATTATCTCTCAAAGAAGGAACTTTATGGCCTTAAACAGTCCTCCAAAGACTTGGTTTGAGAGATTCAGACAGGCCATTCTAAGGATGGATATTCCAAGAGTCAGGCCAATCATGCCTTACTTATCTGGCAAGGTAACTATACTATCACAAGTCTTATTGTCTACATTCATGGCATTGTAGCAACTAGGAATGATAGAGCTAAGATTAGTAGGTTGAAGTCATACTTAGCCCAACAACATGAGACTAAAGACCTCACTTTCTAAGGATTGAGGTGTCAGGTTTAAAGGAGGAAAAAAATATCTATTGAAGGAACTTTTTGCTGGATTTATTTAAGGAATATGGATGTCAAACTATAAATCAACAAACACCAATTGATCAAAACCAAGAAAATGGTTAAGATTGTGGTCCTCCCCTTATAGATGCGGGAACCACCAAAGATTACTTGAGAGGGTGATATACTTTTTCTTAACTCAGCCAGAGATACTTATGCAGTTAGAGTAGTGAGCCAATATATGCATGCTCCCAAGAGTGGTCACTTGGACATCGTTTAGCGCATTATAAGGCACTTGAAGATACAATCATTTGAAGACAGACAGCTATAACAATGTTGTGAAACTGGTTTAGTTTCCAAAGGCTATCTACATTAGGCCACCCACCATACATTTGTATGAGGGAATGTTATTACATGAAGGAGCAACAAACAACCCATCGTAGCAACTAGCAAGTTCTAGAGCCAGGCAATGTAGCCTCAAGTGATGAGGGCCAATTCTTCCAAGATCTTTAGATGATCAACAGTGAATAAACTTGGAGTTAATGATTAGGGTTTGGGGATCTAGGGCTAGGATGTTAATAGTTTTAGAATTATGGTTATAAGGATTAGGTTTCATAGTTTTAGGGTTAGGACAGCAAAGGAATTAGGGCTTAGATTATTTTTTCCGTTGGTCCAATAGAGCTGTAATTGTGATGGAAGGACACTAGCATTGGGGGGATGAGGCTCCTTGAGTTTGGGACAGATCTAACAGTTAGATTCATGTAGATCTAACCTTGAATTTTGGTTCACAAAAACAACAACAGCAGCAAGCCTTGTCCCAACTAAATGGGGTTGGCTACATGGATTCTTGCTTCCCAATCAGCTATGTTGAAGCCATGCTAGATACAAGGCCTAAGCTATGCATATACTTTCTCACCACTTCCCTTAAGGTTATCTCTTCGGTCTGCCCCTGGCTCCTCTAATTCCTTCCAAATAGGGACATTTACCGGCTTTCGTTGAACGTGGCCGTACCTCAAATGACTTTCTCGTAGCTTATCACTTATAGGAACTACTTCCATACCAACTCTAATATGATCATTCCTTATCTTACCCTTCCTAGTTTTGCCACTCATCCATCTCAGCATGCTCATTTCTGCTACATTGAGTTTATCTACATGATTCTTTTTAACAGACCAACACTCTGCATCATACATCATAGCTGGTTGAATGACGATCCTATAAAAATTTTCTTAAAGCTTTAAAGGAATACATCAATCACACAAACCCCTAGACGCACCCCTCCACTTCATCCACCCTGTTTTAATTGTTTGGGAAACATCATCCTCTATATCACCTTTCTTAATTATGAATGAACCACGGAACCTAAAACAATCACTTTAAAGACTCTCCTTATCATCAAGTTTCACCACCTCATCGTCTTCCCAATCATGCCCAAAGTCACAAACTACATATTATGTCTTCGTTCTACTTAATTTAAAGCCTTTTTATTTTAAAGTTGCTCTTCATGATTTTAACTTAATATTAGTCCCCACTTGAGTCTCATATATCAACACAATATCATCAGCAAAAAGCATACATTAAGGAACCTCGTCTTGAATGTCTCTGGTTAATTAAACCATTATAAGTGCAAATAAATACGGGCTTAAAGTTGATCCTTGATGTAGCCCAACTGTAATTGGGAATTCATTTCTTTATTCCCCCATATTTTTACATGTGTCACTAAACCATCATACATATCCTTAACTATATATCATCAACTATCTATTTTTTTGTTCTCAAAAAATGGTCCAAAAATTCAAGAAAACTCAAGGAAGAAAACAGCAGTGTAAGATAGTAGAAGATGAATGGGATGAACTGAATGGCTACTTACCAAATATGGAGGGACTGGGATGGAGATTGATGGAGGAGTAAAGGCAAACCAAAAGTCTACAGAAGGAAAATTCCTTCAATCTGAAACCCTTAATTTGACACCTTGATCTCTACTTGCAAGGAAACTCTCAATAGTTTTATTCATCAGATCTATCTTTGTTACAAGCATAGGTTGTCTATTTATAGCCTTTATTATGGACTCCTAACAGGACTTAACATCAAAAACAGAATGTAAATAAGCAGTCTATCTTAAATGGGACTCGTACTTCAAATAAGACTGTTACTTATCTCAACCAGGACTGATTAATATAATAGCATGAACTCAAAGAACATGGCTTCATTTTTATTACCTAAAATACCCTCAAATATTGTTACTAATTTCTTTATTTACCCTTTGACTCTTATACTTCTCACTAAACTTTAATATACTTACTTTACCTTTTATTAATCTCTATTCGTTCCCTTGGATTGTACCTAGACTATTAAAACAATTGCACTACTAAACTAATAAAATAATTATATCCTATTTGTAGGTTCAATAATAAAAGTAGAGCTAATGACTAATATAAATTGTTTCGATTAAAAAGATGGAATTTGTTCAAGATAGATCTAGATAATACGCAATGTAAAATTGAATCGTATAAATCAGTTTATGTAATTCATAATTGAATAAAAATCAATACATCCATTTGCACATCCAACTGAGGTGCAAAGTTTCATTCAACCTGGTCCAAAATACCGAAATTTTGGCGAAATATTGCCAAATTTCGAAATGTTACAGCCAGATTTCGACCCTTCATCTTAGGGGGTATTTGGGGTCATTTTGGCCTAATTTTTAGTGTCTAGCCTAATTTGGGGCCAATAAACACACCGGGAGTGTTCTTTTTGCCTAAAAGCTAACCCAAAGTAGTGTTCTTGATCAGCACATACTCACTGTATGGGGCAAAACTGGAAGTTTGGAACATGAATTTTAACCAACGTAAATATGGATATTATGCAAGACAACACTAAGATTTTCATTAAAATGCAATAATACATACAAGAAGTAGAATCAATATACAAGTATGTGTTGGGTTAGATCCATCCCCTGGGTCATGGAGGAGTACTCTGAATACTAAATATAAGCATGTAATGACATGGTATGGATATAGTTATCCATATAGTCCGTCACTGGCATAACTAGTTGTGCTAGTTCTAATGGACCTCCAACGATGGAGTCACAAATGATGCACTTGATCCATCTCCATACTCGTATGCAAACATGCTACTACAATCAGCAAATGAACCACCATATGCTCCACCATATCCATATCCATAAGCTTTGTATGGTACAACCACTTGGAATTCTCAAATTTTCACTTGGATTTTTTAGATTTTAGGAAAATTTCCAAAATTTCACCGAAATCTGAGACTTCTCGATTTCCTTGCATATTTCATTTCGCTACCAAAATTTTGCTATGTTTCGCCAAAATGGAATACCTTGCGTCTAACCTTACTAGTACCAATTTATAAACAAATTTGGACCCCTAACAGAATCCTAATTGTAATCATGTCCAGCTGAGTCTGAGTGGTGAGGTCAAAAATAACAAAAATACCTCTGGTATCAAATTATGCTTCTAATAATGCTGGGGCAGTAACCTAGGCTGCTGGACCTGCATCACGAGGAGCCATGGCTGATGGGATATGTGCACGTGTATATTGAAAAGATTGATCCATTGCAATTTGATTTTGTAGGACCTATGCAACTTTATTGTGACAAGGTTATCATAGTACTGCTCACAAATCTGTCCAACACGATCAGACAAAACTTTTAAGTTAATAGACATTTCACCAACAGAATAGTGACTCCAGTTGTGTTTGTATTCCTTTCATTAAAATAGGTGATCAACTAGCAGACATCTTCACCATAAGACCTTATCCCTTACATCTTCACCAAAGACCTTATTCCTTACAAGTTCAGGACCCTTCAATTGAAGCTGGGAATGCTTGATATATATTCTCCGACTTCAAGAGAAGTATGTCTATACAATTGTAAGACTTTAATCACTGGTTTCTATAGTTGTATTTCCCTTTCTTTCCTTATTTACCTTTAATTTGACTTAGCCTCAATTGAATGAGGACCAGATGAATTAAGATCTTGTCATAAGCTATAACCAGCAATACAAGAAAGGGCCTCTTGCAATTCTGCATACGGAGTCTATGGGCTGAAAATAGGGGGAAATCCAAATTGGGTTCCAGGGGTAGGATTGCTTTGAGAATAAAGAAAATGGTATTTCTTTACAGTCAAAACAAGGTTTAGAGAAACTAGTTCTAATCCAACAGTTTAGAAAACCAAAATCGAAGAGAAGAGATGAGAGGAATGACAGAGACAATGTAGAGGAGGACAGGAGAGGAAGACCTGTGCAAGCTAGACTCCCTTTCACACACGCACACCTCCCCCCCCCCCCCCCCCTTATTCTTATAATATGTCAGTGAAAGATAGTCTAGGAAATCTTTTCTGAACTGGTTTACAATGAAAGAAAGTAAATATTGTCCTCAACAAAGGAAACTATTCTAAAATAGAAAGTGTCCTAGATATGGAATTTCTTGTCAACCAAGCAAAAGGGAAAGGGGCAGCTAGTAACTACGGATATGGATGCATAACTGTGTACCCCCACAGTATACTTAAAAGGACTGTTCTTCAAAACATTAATGTCAAGATTTGTAGCAAGGTGTCGTGGTTACTTGTAAATTCCATGCTCTACTTGATGGGTCTTTAGCTTAAATTGGCAAAGCACTTGAAACATGATCATATTCCGAGGGGATGGTGGTTGAATCCTCCAAGGGCCTTTTTTTTTTTTTAAAGTTCATAGCTATCAGTGAATATGGAATTTTCATTCCATAAATTGCAGATCCTCCATAGATGGCAATCATGGCATATTCTTATTTAATATATTGCAGATATTCCATAGAAGGCATATTCTCATTGCATATATTGTAGGTCCTCCACAGATGGCATATTCCCATTCTATATACTACAGATCATCTACCGATGGCATGATATCCACTTTCCATTAGTTCAGCTGAAAATCTTGGCCACCACACCTCACAATCTTGACAGTCCATATTTCCATTGGTGGCACCTTATCTTTCATTTTATTCACAACGTATATTGTCTCCGAATAATCCTTAGTTCGTCCATACCAGAGAAATACATTGTATCGCATAAGATTTATTATAAATAAAGGATGCACCTCCATGGTGCAGAAAGGGTCTTGGATTCCAAGCTAATATGGTATCATCAAGCATTCTTTTGCTCTAACGAGCAAACTCTCAAAGTTCCACTGAGCTAGTTTTATTTCTCACGAGTTTTCCTCTTCTATAGTTGGTGTCTTCTCTTCCTACTGGGCACCGAATCCCCTCCCACTACTCCAAGATCAATGACTTCAAACCCCCTCCCCTTCCCTTCTGCCAGCCATTTTCTGTCTATCAAACTCACACCAACAAATTTTCTGGTCTGGCGTAAGCAAGTTGTGCCCTTTCTCAAAGGCAAAGGCTTTTTCCACTGCTTGGATGGCTCTCATCCATGCCCATCCGATCTTGCTGCTACTGCAGCCTGGAAAAAGCAAGACTCTTAGCTAGTCAGCCTATTGATTGCCTCACTCTTTGAAGACTTAGTGCCTCTTTTGTTGGATAAAGAAACCAGCCATGAATGCTAGTCTACTCTACATGATGCCGTTATTTCGGCCTCTACAATAAGGCCGATGTCTCTTCATTTAGATCTCCAGAATTTGCGCCAAAAATCTAATGAAACCATTACTGTTCTTCAATTCGCAAAATCCATTTCAGATGAACTTGAAGCATCCGGCTATCCTCTAAAGCCCACTGAATTTAATATGCATGGTTTACGTGCACTAGGAGATGAATATCAGGATGTGGTTGCTGGTGTCCTAAATTGCCCTCAGCCCCCATCTTATGCACATGGACTTCTTCCCAGCCATAAAAGTATGAAGGCGTTTTGAAAACTTGCAGTCTTAGATGCTAATCATGCTCCCACTCCCCCTAAAAGCAATACAGTTCAATGGTCCCCCTCTTCCTTTGGTGACCACGGTTCGTCCACTAATGGTGGAGGTTCATCAAGAGGTCATGAGGGAAGCGGCCGATTTGGCAAGGGACGTGGTGGCTTGCGGCTTTCCTCTAGGTGATTGCCTCTTTTTGCACCATTTAACCTCTAACCCCCCCCCCCCGACCACCCACCAAAAAAAAATCCCCATCCCCATCTTACCTTTCTCCACACCGTACTAATCCCTACCCACTGCAAGCCTATTATGCCTAACCCCCACCAAACCCATATCCAAACCCCAACCTCATTTGACATTAATTGGTACCCAAACATGGGGTCACTCATCATGTGACCTCAGATATTCAACCAATGTCCTCCTATGATTCCTATTCCGGCAATGACAAGTGACAACCTTCATGTTGGTATAGTAAGGAGCTACCCATTCTGAATATCGGCAATGGCATAATTTCCTATAATAACTTAGCATTTCAATTGTCAAATATTTTACATGTTCCCTCCATAACTAAACCTCTTCTCGTTGTTCAACATTTTGCTTGTGACAATAATAATTTCTTTAAATTTCATCCCCTTTTTTTTGTGTCAAGGACCAAGTCACCAAGGAGATCCTTCTTATCAGACCGAGAGTAAAGGCGGCCTCCACACACTTCCCTCACACCCCTTCTTTTAGTGTTGCCGAACATACTAGTCTAAATGGGTGGCATTCTAGCCTTGATAACCCACATGAGTGTTTTCTTCATATGATGATTCAGGTCAATAAGTTACCTTATAGCAAATCACCCTTTTCTTCTATGTGCCCAGCATGTCAATTAGGCAAAGCCAGTGGACTTCATTTAACATAAAGTAGTTCTAACAATTTATTTCCTTTTGATTTAGTTTTCAACAATGAGGTCCCTCCCTTGAACCCTCTGTTGATGGCTACCGTTATTTTGTGATTTTGTGGATGACTTCTTTCAGTACATTTAGTATCATCCCTTAAAGAACAAATTTGATGTGTTTACCACCTTTCATCAATTTCAATCTCTTCTTGAATGACACTTTTCTCGCTCGCTCGCTCAAAGTAATCTGAA
The DNA here is from genome assembly GCF_041222555.1 of Hakea prostrata. Classification (NCBI taxonomy): domain Eukaryota; kingdom Viridiplantae; phylum Streptophyta; class Magnoliopsida; order Proteales; family Proteaceae; genus Hakea; species Hakea prostrata. The sequence goes on from NC_142608.1 coordinate 40,896,138, forward strand.
CAGATTTCGGGGTGAATACTGGACCCTCCCCACTCATTTTGCCTCCCTTGGCATTGCTCACAGAATCTCTTGTGCTCACACACATAGAACAACAAGGCTCTGTTGAGCTTCACCACCGACACATTGCTGAAATTGGTTTATCCCTTCTTGCTCATTGATGGGTTCCTTGCCTTTGAAACCGTTGTTTACCTCATCAACCGGATACCACCTCAGTCCTCCAATATCTCCCCCTTTCAAATTGTTCACTATAAGGCTCCCAATTACACATTTCTCCACATGTTTAGGTGCGTCCATTTTCCTCACATTCAACCATAAAACCATCATAAAATGGATTTCCGCTTTGTTCCTTGTGCAATTTTGGATTATAGTCCAACTCACCATAGTTATCATTGCCTTAATCATGCCACTGCATGTCATGTTTGCTTTAACGAACACTACTTTCCCTTCTTATCTTATATCCTTAGACCACCTTACTTTGTCTCCCCATCATCAAGTTCCCACCCTTGTCTATAGCCCCTCTCCACTCCATTCCACAAATAAGGGAGAGCCTACCTTGGTCCCCCACCCCAATGGACAATTCCCAACCATATTCTGTATGTGTTGTTCTTTGCTATATTGGTGTTCTTGCTGTGATTTTGGTGGTGGTGTCAGTGTGGAGTGGGACTTATGCGACGACTCTTCTTTTCTCTTTTTTTCTTCTTCTTTCTCTGGCTCATCTACTCCGTTTCTCCTTGTTTTTTATTTCTTCAGGTCTGATGACAAGGCTCTGGTTTTCTAACAGATTTTATAGGCAACCAACCAACACACTCAAAAAAAAAAAAACCCATCAACATACAACCTCAAGGGGAATGGTACAACAGGACAAAAGACGCGAACACCCTTAAGAACCTCTAATGTAACCTAGGTTTGGGTTAGATCTACCAGGATCTTCTAGATAGGAACCAGCACGAATGGGTCTGATAGACAACAGAGATTAGGGTTTCAGTAACTAGGATGCTTCTATTAAGCACAGGAAAATATGAAAATTTTTCTATTTTTTTTATCAAGACAGAGAACCAAATGGGTTGGGGTCCTGGGGAGGTTCTACAGGAAATTGTAGTGGCTGGACAGGTTGGGGAGAGGGACTATCGAGTCGCAGGAGGCTGGGAAGGGTACCTATAGGCCTGCAACAGCAAGGGGAAGGGTTTCTGGGGCTTGCAGGGTGTGGGGGTGCTGCTGGTTTGGTGCAGCAGGGATACGGGAGGGAATGGTTGCACAGGAGAGGAAAGGGGTGGGGAAGGCCTGTACTTACTTGTATGTTGAGAAGGTTTGCTGGAATTGTTGCTTGAGTGCTTGAAGAAGAAGAGAAAACTTGAAAATTGAAGAAACAATAGCTTAATACCAGCCGTGGGTCACCCCTAAGGCTCCCACGACTCTAACAATCAATTCTTCAATCAATTTCCATTCATAAACTCAACCTGAAAATTACAATGCAAGAATAGGCTATTTATAGCCTAAAAATAAGAGACTCTGACTAGAGTTGGGAATCCTTAATAGATGAGGATCCCAATACTAGACTAGCATACTCAAAAAGTAATCCAATTACTACAAGACCACAACCCTTAGATTGGAATCTTGTTAGACACTTCACAACTTGCAAATAAAAACCAATTCTAAAGTATAAGATCCTCTCTCGACAAGGAATCTTATCCACAAATTAACTAACTCAACACAACTTTAAAAGGACTATAACTCTCAAATTACTTACTCAAATAGAAAACCAAAAGCAGATCCATGACCCTTATTGAGCCCAAAAGGGGGGCTTAAAATGATGAAAATACCCCTGGGTGATTCGGCCAGCTTTAAGTGACTTTCTTCGGTCTGGTTTTTTGGCCCAATTTAGGGGGTTCAACCCTAGTTAAATCTACCACAAATCATGTGATAGGATAAGCATCAAGAGCTTCTTAACATTGTGATAGAAACCCAATTTTAGGGTTAGGCTTTCTTTAAGGATTCCCTAAAATTAAGGGTTTGCCAAGGATAAATTTCTCTGAACCAGCAAAGTAATTATCAGACCTAGGTAGGAAGGATAATACTGTTAAATAAAGATGGGGATCTGAAAGTGGAGATTGCGGGTAAGATATGGGTTTAACAAAACTAGATGGGATGGAAGGGGAATAAGTTTAAGGCTTCACAAAGAAATATGGGATGTATCAAATCTTCCCAGGAAACCTACAGTTGGGCATGTGGAGGGTTTGGGGAGGATCTTGGGATGGTTTGGGTTATGGGATTTGGGTAATAGAAAGTGAAGGGTTTCATGGGATAATTTTGGGGTTTTAACAAACCCAAATTGGATGATGATGTAATGGATATAGGTTGGATCTTTTTAAAGGGAAAGGATCTTGCTATTCCTCTTCCTATCTTTCCTTTCTTTTTCTTTCTTTCTTTCTTCGATTTTTTCTTTCTTTTCTTCTTCTTTTTTTTCCCCTTCATTTTTTCTTTCTTTTCTTTTTTTTTTTTTCTGTTTTTCTGTTTCTGGCTGCCGCAAGGAAGAGGAGACAGAGAGAGAGAGAGAGAGAGAGAGAGAGAGAGAGAGAGAGAGAGAGAGAGAGAGAAATAGAGAGAAATAGAGAGAGGCCGAGAGGGTTAGAAGGGGAGGGGAGGTGTCACAGCATACGGGAGGGATGGGGGGAAGGCGTAGAGGAAGTCACAGGGGGTAGGGGAGAGGATCAGGGGTGTCGTGGGGGCCTAGGGATGCTGCTGCCATGGTGAGGCAGCAAGGGGAGGGGCTGGGGATGCTTGAGCAGAACAGGGAGGGTGGAGTAGGGTCTTACTGCAGTTAGGGGAGGTGAGGGAGGGGCTGGGGGTTGCTGCAATTGAAGGGGAAGGGGTGGGGGAAGCCTGCAATGGTAGGGGAGAGGAAGGGGCTAGGGTTGTTTTAGTTATTTGGAAACTTCATGAAAGCTTGGTGAAATTTCAGGAAGAAGACTGCTAGACAAAGTATATTGCTGATCTTTGAAGGAGAAGCTTGCTAAAATCCATCGAGGCCCCCTCAAACAGGAACCATGGTCTTCAAATAATCAGGCTCAAGAAATACAAAGAAAGAACAGGCTATTTATAGCCTACTAAAAGACTCTAATCCTAATTGGGTTTCCCTTATAGATTAGGATCCTCTTACAATTAATCTCAACCATCCAAATAAATAATTAGAGATCTAATGGAATCTCCTTGAAGATAGATTCCCCCCAAGACTCTACAACTAAAGGAACTCTTCTTGAAATAAAAGACTAACTTATCTATAACAGTCCTATTTAAAGAAAGAATCCTAAGGACTTAAGATCTCAACTTACAAAGCAAATCAAGACTTCTAAATAAAACAAGACTCTGGAAATAAAGAGATATATTCTAAAATTAAATTCCAGCAGATAATTACAGTTGAAATTGACCAAATTACCCCTGTTAGGGTTCGGTCAGCCTTAGATGCCCCATCTTGGTTGGGCCTAGGGGCCCGAGCCAGGATTTTGGCAAGGTGCTGAATTCTGGTTCACATCACATTGGCTTCCGAATAAACAAGAAATTCCTCTATTCATAAAACTATAGAAGGCTCTAGTTCTCCTAATCAGGCATGCAGTCTCCATGGTTCCATTACATCACTGATTGTAGATTTTCACTATGCAAAAGAAACATTTAGTTGCTTATCATTACTCTTTGTTGATCATGGAAGCTATAACGAGCAGTTGACTGAAACTTGCGAAACTTCCTTTTCATTTTTCACCCACTTTCCATGCAATGATACACATTTAATTCCATCAACAACGAAGCATCAAGCATGCTGATCAATTTTGGCAGCAAATGTGAATTTTCCCACAAAACTTCTGCTACAGCTTTTAAAAACATTGATCCATGTCTCTTTGTTTGCTTCACAGAAATGTAGGATTACAGAAATCTACACAGTTCACCAGATATCTTCTGTTATCCATTTCAAGGACAAGAATGTAGAAGACAAAAATAAGGTATAAATATCCTATGAAGCTGTTTCAGACTTGTTCATTAGTATTAGGGAGTCGCATAACAGGGACAAAAACATTGTGCATTGGATATGGGAAGTGTTGGTGTTACTTGCTGTTCTATCTGGCAGTTTTGCAACAAGGGTGGTAATCTCTAAGATCAATGTGAATCTAGTGAAACTATTGAATGCCAACCATTGCCTATTGGATTCAGGTTGATAACATTTCTTTCCCATTTGAGGCAAACAAAGAAGTAGTATCCTCTCCTACTCTTTTAACCAATATATCCTTAGCAAGCCCTGTCTGGGAGCAATCCACAAATACAATTTTAATGGTTGCAGCTGCCTCCTCCCACTTAAGTAATCGATCAGAATGGCTTTTTTTAATTGTACATAGAGATCCCTGCATCCATCAGCAACCAGAATCACTTCTGATAAGCTGATACTCGGAGGTAATTTTGAAGGCTGTTTTCCTAGGATTAACATGAGCACAGGATTATCACCATCAATTCCACCAAATCTGGACGAACTCCTTGAAGATTGACCAGTTACTCACAGCACCAAGTAACAACCATAATCTTCAGTTCCCGTACTTTTTCGTTATCTCTAAATGTCTTTCATTCACCCGAATGTATTCTTTGCTAAATCCCAAGATACTGCTTTGTTTGCTTTTGCAAACTGTCAAGCAGTCTCGGCAATACAAGAGCCATGTCAAACTTATTGTAGTCCAGTATGAGTCTATGTATTTGAAACCCCATTTTTATTAATGTATTTTCCTTTGACACCAAAAATACAGATAGTGCTTTGTTTGCTGTTGCAAACTGTCAAAGCAGTCTTGGCAATACAACAGCGGTGTCAATCTTATTGTAGTCCAGCATGAATCCATGTATTTGAAACCCGAGGATTGTCACACACACACACACACTAAAGGTAAACAAATATCCAGACAATTTTCTGGAGAAAAAGTTAACCCAAGGAACTAAAATATATCTGGCCATTGAAACTAGTAGGACGTGAAATTCCCTTTGGTAAAGAGGGAGAAGTAATAGCTAGGAAATTCAAACTTAAGACCTGGTGAGCTTGGGCTTAGAGCACCACAGCATCACTAACTGCATTAGGCAGTTGTTGTTCAAAATTTTGGAAGAGTAGGGCCCAAGAAAACTTGAAAGACATGAAATTACCTGTTCCCACAGTTTAGAAGGCCTTTAGGAGATAAATCCCAGCTTTCACATTGAAACAACCTTATAAATTCCTCATAAGGAAACAGCACCTATGGAATCAACAGGGTCAAGTATGAAGTTGTATATCCAGAATTTGAGTGATTGAATAAAGAATATACAGCAGGGGTGGTTGTACATCGATTGAAAGGTAAACCTTGTTCCTCTTCCGGCCATGACTGGTAACTTGTGTAGTGTCCTGTCTTGGAAGTCTACATGACTTCCTTAGACCCATCTTCCTCATGATGCTGTCCGAGAAAACATTTTTGTCCTTCCCAAGGACAATAGTAGAAGCACCTTCTTGGCAGACTTCTGCATATATAAAACAATAATAGATGCAGTAAGGGCCAACAGGTTGAAAGAAAAATGCAACCACAAATATAATGAACAAAGCCTAAAAAACCCACTTGGCTCATTTGTTACACTTCTTTTACTCTGCATTCCTGAGCATGTGCTTTCTCTTGAAGCTTTCAACGTTGTTCCTGGGGATCCTGAAATTTTGGACCCAGAAGGATGTAACATACTCCTAGATTTCATGCTTCCCTTGACCAAGATCGTTTCAGGAGGGCATACTGAGTCAACAGTCTCAACATTAGAAGCCAGTTCTTCCCTAAGAAAACTGTCCCTACCTTGCAATCTTATCCTGGTTTTCTCTGAATGTAATGAGCCTGTGGTACAAGGCTCAACTATTGATTCAGATAAACATTCAGTTTGTACTTCTAAGTTATGATTATCACGAATAGTAGTTCTTCGAGTAACTCCCCCCTTTCCTAGAACAGGAAGGCTATTCATGTTATGCTGTTTGGAACTTGTCCAGACGGTGCAACAGAATCATCATTTCCTAACTGAAGGGACCAAAGAATTAAAATATTAGGGGATACACAGTGAATGAAAAAATAACGCAACGCAAAGAAGGAAAAAAATTAAATTTATATACCTTATGTCTTATAGAAACTTTTCTGGATGAGATATTATTGGGCAAAGTTGAACTGCTATCAAAATTTCCACAGGCATTTTCAAAAGATCCCGACAAAAAAGCATCTTCTGTTTTCAATATGTCTTGGTGAGATTTGCGAGAAACACGCTTCTCTACAAACTTTTTCCCATCTCTTGGAACCTGGCATGCATTGACCATGGTAGCATCAGTAGAAGCGATAGAAGCATCAGTAGACAGATGATTTGGTTTGCCGGAAGGACATTATTTGGCATACAATGCTTAACCCCATATGCTTCAAAAACACCATTTTGGTTTTCATATGGTAGAGCCCCCTCATGGACATACTCATCAATTGAGGCAGGCTTAGTAGATGAACTTAGGCAGGTGGCCTCCAACTGCTGACATTCTTCCTTGTGACCCATCCTCCAATGAATAATTTGGCACTTCCCTGAACTGAAAATTTGCAATCAATTCAAAGCATTATGGATGATGAAGAAGGTCATGTTATGTTGCAAGAGAGGTCTCACATATATTTGAACCCTAATTACCCATTAAAAGAAAAGGTATTACGGTTAACATATGTATAAATCTACAACAACACCTATTCTTTTATGGATAGAAATCTTGTTAAAAATATAAATAGGGCTTCATCAGATACCATAGGAGGGGAAGGATAACACAGATGGTCCACAAATAATACTAATATTGTGGACACATAAGTAGGTTGAGCGCAACTTTCTCTTGTCTAATAAGGAATGCAACTGGAATGGTAGAATGACTAAAATGGTCATTCTATATCCCCTGGTCTAAACCGGCAGTTGAACGGTCCGACCAGGTCCAATACGTAATGAAGTTCGACCTTTCGGCCTATGGTAGGACCGATCAATGGCATTACCCTAACAGGATAAGATCTTATAAGGTTAGAGTCCTACCGACCAACGACCCTGGAGGAGTCCCTGTTAGGCAAAAGAACTCACCCAAAGAGTTACTCTCCTAAGGGAACTCTCATTAAAGTTATATTCCGAATATAACTCTATTACCATACTCTATATAAGCACCTCAGGTAAACACTATGAGGCAGGTAATCATACTTCTTGTGATCAATTACTTGAATTCTCGATTGAGTAGTTGAGATCATATTATTGGTACTGACTTGTTCGTCGGAGACGTACCTCGACCCTCTAAGGTCGAGCTCGTATCTTGCAGGTTCTTGACAGGGAAGGACGAGCGAGATTCCGTATCAACAATTGGCGCCGTCTGTGGGAATTGCATCAAAAAGTCATGGTGCGATCGAAAGTGAAAGTCAGTAACTCGAAGGAGGTGGAGGATGATGCTTCGAAGGGAATTCCTCAACTCTGAAAAATCGGTAATTCCCGACCAGGTGGAAATTAATTCCGACCAGGTGGAGATAAATACCGATCAAAGGAAGAAAAACCCCGAGCACCTGAATCATGGAGCATTAGCAAATCAAGTTGAGACACTCCAGAAGGAACAAACAAAGCTTCGGGAGGAATTATCCTCCATGAATGAACTACTCAGGATGGTCGTGGGTCATATAATTGCCCCTAATGCAGATCCTAAAAATACTCAAAAAATATTTGAGGGAAGCAAGAATAACCACTCGGTTCTTCCTGATCGAACGCCTCGACCATCTCTAGAAGACGGACAGAAGTCAAAAGAGAAGGTAGGCGAAAAATCCCGGGCATCTGAGAAAGAAATTCCAAATAAAAATCCTCTGTTCAATGAAGATCATGATCGTGGAAGTAGCAACGATCCTCTCAAAGAACCAAAAAACAAGAGAGTTGAGTCCGGACCGAGCAAGCGGGAAGATCGTTTGAGCAAACAAATCAAAGAGTTAGACGAGAAGGTAAACAAGTTAAACGATCCAAAGAAAGAAGAGCTATATGCTTTTCTAAAAGAGGATCCTTTCATCCAAGCTATCTCGAGGCGGAAATACCAAAGAGTTTCAAATGCCCAACTTTCATACTTGTTTGATGGATCGCAATGTCCAAAACATCACATCACTCGCTACGGATCGACCATGTCAATTTATAAGCATAATGAGGCAGCCATGTGCCAAAGTTTTGCAGCCTCTTTAACTGGTTCCGCATTGGACTGGTTCCTGGCACTGCCAAGCGGTTCGATTATGAGTTTCGATCAACTAGGACGAGTGTTTGTGCTGCGCTTCCAGGGAGGAGTCGGGTTGAAAAAAAGAGAAGATACTTTGTTTGCTATAAAACAAGGTAGAACGGAATCTATCCGAAGTTTCCTTCAAAGATTCAATAATCTTACCATGCAAATTGAAAGCATGGACGAGAAAATTGCCTTTCATGCGTTATACCAAGGAATTACTCATGAAGGATTGCTAGAGCGACTCGCTCCAAGATATGCCAAAAACATATGCAGAACTGAACGAAAGATGTCACAAACAAGCAGAGATTTTGGAAACCATAGAATCTCGAAAAAGAGAACCAAGGGCCGAAAGAAGAAGCAGTCGAGAAAGGGTTCAACCAACCAGGATGTTAGGGATAAGCTCGACCAAGAAAGCTCGAGCAGAATCCCCAAAAAAGCAAGAGATTAGTAATCTCCCACCACTGAATACAAGAATATCCGAAATCTTGATGCAAATCAAAAATCAAGGACATATGAAGTGGCCTCATAAAATCCGAGCACCGCCAGGAAAACGTGATAAACGAAAGTATTGTGAATATCACAAAGATCACGGCCATTGGACGGACGATTGCAAAAATCTAAAGACGGAGATAGAAAACTTAATCTCCCGAGGACACTTAAAGAAGTATATCCAATCTAAAGAAGATGGCCGACCACGGGACAACCCTATCCCGAAGAGAGAAAGGTCGAGCCACGAGAAGAAAGAAGAAGTCCGGCCAAACGCCGACCTGAGGCGGATGAAAAACAAAGAAAAAGATCTCCAGTCTATACTGTATTTGGTGGTCCGACAGAAGAATCAAATCGACAAGCAAAAAGAAAAGTACGATATATTGGGAATATCGAAACCCATAAAAATATATCTATCGAGCCAATAATTTTCTCTTCCGAGGATCTACGGGATATCACAATCCCTCATGATGATGCCTTGGTAGTCAAAATTCTCCTGGAAGGAACTGAAATTCATAGAGTGCTGGTAGACACTAGATCGTCAGCAGACATATTATCTTTAGATGCGTTCAAAAAGATGAAGCTAAAAGAAAACATGCTCGTCCCATGCGAAACCCAGCTTTATGGTTTCACGGGATCAACAACCCGAGCAGAAGGAACGATCCGATTAGAGCTACGGATTGGAGAGCACCCACGAGATAGAATCATACAGACTAATTTTATGGTCGTACGAGATTTATCAAGCATACAATGCAATCATAGGGACGACCCACCCGTGCACCCTGGAAGCGGTGGTCTCCTCGCTACACATGAAGATGAAATTCCCGACCACTGAGGGAATTGGAGAATGTGTAGCCGACCAGAAAAGTTGTAAAACCCAGCCCTAACCTTGACCCGGAAACCTTGTTATTTGTAGGTCCAAGCCAGGTAAAGTAAAAGAAGTCAGCTTTGGGCCATCCCAGTGGAGGACTTGGTGTCTGGCTTTGAATCCATGAGAGTTGATGATGAAGTTCTATTTATGGAAACTGAATCTTGATGAAGATCGGATTAGTTGACGGACTTGGAGTGCTCTCTATCTTGGTTTGAAGGCATTTCTACCTATTAGGTAAGTCACTTGACATGTGTGCAAAACCCCTTTAGGATTGGATTTGATCCGGGTCTTCAATTCCTCGTTTTGGAATTCTTCGGCGACGTTGAGTGACGGATTGGTCGACTGGACCAGTCGACCAATCCACTCGACCAATGAGTGCTTGTCTTTGGCAATTAGGTCTTGCTTGCTCTATTTAAGTCCAATCTCGAGTCTACTTCCTATTTGCTGCCTCCAAACTCTTTGGAACGAACCAAAGACCTCTGCAAGTCATCTCCCTTGCATCCTTGGTGATTTTCTTGACGGATCTTCGTCGAAACTCTTCCTTTTCATCAAAAGGTATGTCTACACTCTCTTCTTCTCCTCCATCTCTTATTTTCTTTCCTTTTTGAGTTGAGACAGTAGAGGAGATGCTGCATATTCTGTTGCAAACATCTCTGGACTTGTCTCTCATGATCATCCTAAGGATTAATGGCTAGAACAATGATCTTAACCATGATCATTGCAAGCTTTTGAAGGAATCATGATCAAACCATGATCTAATCTTTGTTTAACTTCTGATTTGAATTCTGATCTCCTTGGATCTTCTATATTGATCATGTTAGTAGTCAATTGCTGTGTTTTCTTTTCATGATCCATGATCTATCAATCTCTAGTTGTTCCTCTTCTACCATACCATGTTTTCTTCATGAATCATGATAGTTACATATATGGTAGGTTTTGTTTCCTTATTTAGATTTATGCTTTTAAGCCTATTTCCTTGAAGATCTAAGTATGTTTTTCATGATACCTTTACCTGAAGCAATGATCCATCCTCCTATTGTTCTTGTCTTTGATTTCTATCTTGAATTCTTCAAGATCCATGGTTGATCTAATTATGGTAACTTTTTGTTTCCTAATTTGGATCTTGATGTCTTGTTTGGATTAGTGTTTTGAGGTCCCCTATATGTTAGAATACTACTGATGTAGTTTACCCCTTGATTAGTACCCTTTTGAACCACCAAATTCGGATTTCATATCTTAAAACTCTGTTTTTTTTTTTTTTTTTTAGTGCCCTATGCATTGTCGATTGGTCGATTGATTGGTCGATGGACCCCATCGACCAATCCACTCGACCAATGAGTACAAAGCAACTCCGAATTGGTCTGTGTTGGATGTTTTGGTATCTTTCCTGTTAGGGATCTTTCCTAATATGTTGTATGCACTTGTTTAGGACCTTCTTCTCAAGTTTGCCAAGATCTTACTTGATTTCTTAGGATTCCTTTGCGAGTTATAAAAGGTAAGGATGGTTATTTCCTTAATTGCATAGATAGCATGAATCTAGTTTCTATATTTGAATATCATTGATATGTTTCCTTAATTAGATTCTTACAATGATATACTACTGTTGCATAACCTTGATTACAGTAGCATTACTTGTTTATGATTAATTGATTCATGTATGATTTACTTACCAATTATATACAAGTGATTGTAATTGTTGATTTCTTTCCATATATGAAGTTACCATATATGTGATGGTATGAATTGATGCATGTGTATGCTTAAGTATGGTTTGGAAAGGAGAGGTGTCCTTTTGACACTTCTGTCCTTGGACTACTACAGGAATATTATGGGATGTTTCCGGAGATGCCCTCTGGACACCTTCCTAAACTGTTGGATGACATATCTAGGATTGTCTAGTAGTGTTTGGCTAGGATGTCCTGTTATGTCAGACCCTAATCGGAGGGGTATTGAGACCGAACGACCCGTGGTAGCAATGGGGATTCATGGGAGCTCAAGACCGGTAACCAACCCGTGAGAGGATAGGAATCACATTGTGGGGGCCATTTATTGGTAGGGTTGCATATGGTTAGACTTGGGCTCACGCTTGGCGCTAAAACCGGAAACCAACCCGTGGGAGGAGCGGTGAGAGCTTCCCGTTTACCATATGTGGATGATCAATTAGGGTTGATGAGTCCGTAGTCGGGGACTATGAGGACTCTAGTGTGAAGGATACCGGAAAGGATCGTGCGGGGACGAGGAATGGACGTATCCGGATCTGACTTGATGTAAATAAGTAGAAGACTTGCATTTGGCTAGGCTTAACCCGACATGCGCGGTGAGTCACTTAGACCAATGGTGATGTGAGAGAGTGGTGACTTAACCCCCAGCCATGGAATGTCCCGAGGGATTGCGGACCCATTACCAACTGATGATGAGTGATTGAGACCTTCCTAAAGAAGTAGGGTGCTATGACTTAAAGCATGTCCGCCAATAGAGACCAGCAAGCATAGAGTTAGATTCATTCATTCATTGCTTGTCTCATATCATATTGCATTTATGTTTGTTCCCAAATCCGTGCCATTTATGTTATTATGGATTTAACTACCTTACCTGAGTTTCTTTGAAACTCATTCCTTTATTGTACAATGTTTGTTAGACTATTCTGTAGGCACTTGAGTATTATGACGGTCCCTATGAAGAAGCGCAAGGCGAAGAGGCATATCTCCGGGGAAGGTGATTGCGGTTACCACAATTACACTGAAGATCCCGCGAGTGGTTATGCTCCGTACGATGCTTAGTCCGACCATTGAGTGGAAGCGCCCTTGTGCCATTTATGAGATTTATACTTATATGGATGTTGTCTATAAAGTGGAGAACAATTTAGTTACCCATTGTACTTGCTACTGGGATTAGATTCTGTCTTGCTTATTCTCTTTTAGAGCTACTTTTCCGCTGGTTGTAGAGTGGGATTTTTGCCTCACTTTACTTATCTGTTTTGACACTCTGATTATATCTAGTACTCTGATTTATTTATGATTCATTCTTTCCTTATTGGATCTATGGTTTATCTTCCGCACTTTTATTATGAATGTTCATGATTATGTTATTGTTTATGTGGGAGGTTGATTACTCGATACCTGATCTTCGGGCTGTGGATCACACTCTCGGGTATACCAGATAGGGTACCGGCTGGGAGGATGTGACAAAAGTAGCCGGCAAAGTTACAACGACTACATGCGGAAAAAGAAAAGGACGAAGTCGACCATGACCATTGAAGTTAGAGACGACCGCGATGAAGAAACCTTGCAAAGAGCTGAACCAGTGGAAAAACTAGAAAGAATCCACTTCAATCCCGACCATAATGAGCAAGGTACCATGATCGGTTCCGAGCAAGAAGCAGAATTCAAATCAGAGCTCACTGAGTTTCTAAAGAAGAATTATGATGTCTTCGCTTGGTCGGCTGAAGACATGCCGGGGATCGACAGGGAGGTGGCTGAGCATAAACTCTGTATTGATCCACAGGCAATTCCGGTTGTTCAGAAAAGAAGAAACTTCGCCATTGAAAAACATGAAGCCATTCGAACTGAAGTGCAAAAGCTAAAACAATCTGGCTTTATAAAACGCACAGACCACCCGCAATGGCTAGCTAATGTGGTAATGGTCAAAAAAGCAAACGGGAAATGGCGGATGTGTACTGATTACACAGATCTGAACAAAGCCTGCCAAAGGACCACTATCCACTACCAAGAATCGACCTTCTTATAGATGCAACGGCAGGACACGAAATGCTCAGTTTCATGGATGCATATTCAGGATACAATCAGATCCTTATGCATCCTGATGACGAAAAGCATACGGCATTCATGACTGATAGGGACAGCTATTACTATAAAGTAATGCTTTTCGGTCTAAGAAATGCGGGGGCAACATACCAAAGAGCGGTAAATAAAATTTTCAAACATCAAATTGGTCGGAATATGGAAGTGTATGTGGACGACATGCTTTGGTGAAAAGCATCTCAAAAGAAAATCATCCCGACCGACCGGCGAAGTATTCAAAGTACTCCGGAAATACAAGATGAAGCTCAATCCTGAAAAGTGTGCTTTCGGGGTATCTTCGGGCAAATTCCTCGGGTTCATGGTATCCCAAAGAGGAATCGAAGCCAATCCTGAGAAAATCAAGGCAATTTTGGATATGAAAGCACCCAAAACCATCGGAGAAGTCCAATGCCTAACGGTCGGGTGGCAAGACTTTGAATAGATTTATTTCTAGATCGGGGAGAAATGCCCGCCATTTTTCAAAATTTTAAAGGTGTAGCAGTGTCGAAAGGAAACATCTGGAATGATGAATGCCGGGAGCATTTGAGGATCTAAAAGACAAACTATCCGGACCACCCTTACTTGTTATGCCGACCAGAAAGAAGGAGCTACAGCTATATTTAGCCGCTTCGTCGGTAGCGGTTAGTGCAGTTCTCGTGCAAGAAGAGGGTAACATACAACAACCTGTCTACTATGTTAGTCATGTCCTGAATGATGCCGAGACTCGCTACCCAGAAGTGGACAAACAAGCCCCCGGCATTGGTTATAGCGGCCGAAAACTCCGTCCATATTTCCAATCTCATCCCATTACGGTGATGACGAATTTACCACTCAAAAAAATTCTTCACCGACCAGACCTGGCCGGAAGGATGGTGACATGGGCCGTGGAATTGAGTGAACATCAAATAGAATTCAAACCCCGACCAAGCATCAAGGCTCAATCCCTGGCAGACTTCATTGTTGAAAAACAAGAAACAAGTCAAGAGGAGGACGAGCAAGGGGTAGAATCAATCAAAAGATGGACTCCGTTCGTGGGACGGATCGAGCAACTCGCAAGGAAGTGGAGCAGGCCTATTAATGAAGAGCCCTGGGGGATTTGAAATAAAGTATGCCCTTCGTTTCAAGTTCAAAGCATCCAACAATGAGGCTGAATATGAAGCTATGTTAGCAGGACTCAGGATGGCCAAAGCTCTAAGCATTCAACATCTGGAGATCAAAAGTGATTCACAGCTGATTGTAAATCAAGTAAAGGGAGTTTATGGAGCCAAAGAAAGAAGGATGGAGAAATACTTGAACCTGGTCAACAACTACAAACAGTACTTTAAAGAGCTAGAAATAACTCAAGTACCAAGGGTTGAAAACGACCAGGCTGATTCATTATCTCGCTTGGCTACGGAAGGAATGATTGTCCAAGCACCAGTGATCTACCTGGAAGAACTGGATAGCCCTAGCATAAACAAGGTCGACCACATGCAAATTACAACCGACCTGGGTTGGATGGAGCCGATCATACATTATCTTGACAACGACCAGCTCCCAGAAGACCAAAAAATTGCTCGGGCAATAAGATAGAGAGCAGCCAGGTTCACCATTAGGGACGGACTGTTATATAAAAGATCATTCACTCGACCACTTCTAAGATGTTTGGGACCAGTAGAAGCTACAAATGTGTTAAGAGAAGTTCATGAAGGAACCTGCGGATCTCACGTAGGATCCCGAACACTCTCTAATACAATTATACGCCAAGGATTCTATTGGCCGACCTTAGAAGAAGATGCCAAAGACTTCGTCAAGAAGTGTGACAAGTGCCAGGCACATGCAAAGATCTCCCATATCCCCGCAGTTCCTTTAACATCAATTCTATCCCCAATACCCTTTGCAAGGTGGGGAATAGACCTGGTAGGGAAACTACCTAAAGCATCGGGGGGAAGAGAATACTTGGTAGTGGCAGTAGACTACTTTACAAAGTGGGTAGAAGCTGAACCCCTTGCAACTATCAGTACTGAACAGATGAAACGTTTTGTCAAGCATAACATATCGTACAGATATGGAGTTCCAAAAATATTAGTAACCGACCATGGAAAGCAATTCGAGAATGCAGCATTCTCAACATTTTGCAAAGAACAAGGGATCGAGCACAGATTTTCTTCAGTAGCTTATCCCCAAAGTAACCGCCAGGTCGAGGTTACTAATAGAACCATGCTCGATGGGCTCAAGAAAAGGCTCGACCAGCTAAAAGGGAGATGGGTAGATGAACTACCTAGTGTACTGTGGTCGTACCGAACAACTCCAAGGACGACCACAGGAGAATCTCCATTCCGGCTAGCATATGGAGCAGAAGCTAGAGTCCCAGTTGAAATCCAAATTGGATCACTTCGAGAAATAGAATTCGAAGAAGAGGCAAACATCGAAGGAATGAGAACCAATCTGGATCTGATTGATGAAGTAAGGGACAAAGCCCAGTTCCGTCTTGAAGAATATCAAAGAAGAATAGCGACATATTATAATGCCAAGGTTCGAAATGAACAATACTTGCCAGGCGAACTAGTACTTCGCCGAACAACTGCTTCAGATCCAACCAATCAAGGAAAGTTATCCCCCAATTGGGAAGGACCATACATAGTCATACGACAAGTCGCTCCCGGAGCATATCATTTACAAGATCCGGAGACGAGCGACAGGATCCCTCGATCATGGAATTCGAACAATCTCAGGAAATACTATCAATAAGAATTGTCACATCCTCCCAGCCGGTACCCTATCTGGCATACCCGAGAGTGTGATCCATAGCCCGAAGATCAGGTATCGAGTAATCAACCTCCCACATAAACAATAACATAATCATGAACAATCATAATAAAAGTGCGGAAGATAAACCATAGATCCAATGAAGAAAGGATGAATCATAAATAAATCAGAATACTAGATATAATCAGAGTGTCAAAACAGATAAGTAAAGTGAGGCAAAAATCCCACTTTACAACCAGCGGAAAAGTAGCTCTAAAAGAGAATAAACTAGTCAAAATCTAATCCCAGTAGCAAGTACAATGGGTAACTAAATTGTTCTCCACTTTATAGACAACATCCTTATAAGTGTAAATCTCATAAATGGCACAAGGACGCTTCCACTCAATGGTCGGACTAAGCATCGTACGGAGCATAACCACTCGCTGGATCTTCGATGTAATTGTGGTAACCGCAATCACCTTCCCGGAGATATGCCTCTTCGCCTTGCGCTTCTTCATAGGGACCGTCATAATACTCGGTACCTGCAGGATAGTCTAACAAACATTGTACAATAAAGGAATGAGTTTCAAAGAAACTCAGTAAGGCAGTTAAATCCATAATATCATAAATGGCAAGATTTCAGAACAAACATAAATGCAATATGATATGAGACAAGCAATGAATGAATGAATCTAACTCTATGTATGCTGGTCTCTATTGGCGGACATGCTTTAAGTCATAGCACCGTACTTCTTTAGGAAGGTCTCATTCACTCATCATCAGTTGGTAATGGGTCCGGCATCCCTCCTGGGACATTCCATGGCTGGGGGTTAAGTCACCACTCTCTCACATCACCATTGGTCTAAGTACCGGCGCATGTCAGGGTAAAACCTAGCCAAATGCAAGTCTTCTACTTAGTTACATCAAGTCAGATCCAGATACGTCCATTCCTCGTCCCTGACGATCCTTTCCTGTATCCTTCACACTAGAGTCCTAATAGTCCCTGACTACGGACTCATCAACCCTATTGATCATCCACATATGGTAAACGGGAAGCTCTCACGTCCTCTCACGGGTTGGTTACCGGTCTTAAGCGCCCGTGAGCCCAAGTCTAACCATATGCAACCCTACCAATAAATGGCCCCCACAATGTGATTCCTGTCCTCTCACGGGTTGGTTACCGGTCTTGAGCGCCCATGAATCCCCATTGCTACCACGGGTCGTTCGGGTCTCAATACCCCTCCGATTAGGGTCTCGACATAACAGGACATCCTAGCCAAACACTACTAGACAATCCTAGATATGTCATCCAACGGTTTAGGAAGGTGTCCAGAGGGCATCTCCGGAAACATCCCATAATATTCCCGTAGTAGTCCAAGGACTGAAGTGTCAAAAGGACACCTCTCCTTTCCAAACCATACTTAAGCATACACATGCATCAATTCAGATCATCACATATATGGTAACTTCATATATGGAAAGAAATCAATAATTACAATCACTTTGTATATAATTGGTAAGTAAATCATACATGAATCAATTTAAGCAATGCTACTGTAATCAAGGTTATGCAACAGTAGTATATCATTGTAAGAATCTAATTAAGGAAATATATCAGAAAAAAAGAAAAGAAGCAAGAATTAAGGAAAACATGATATTCAAATATAGAAACAAGATTCAGGCTATCTATTTAATAAAAAAAAAACCAACCCTTCCCTTACCTTTATAACTCGCAAAGGAATCCTAAGAAATCAAGTAAGATCTTGGCAAACTTGAGAAGAAGGTCCTAAACAAGTGTATACAACATATTAGGAAAGATCCCTAACAGAAAAGATACCAAAACATCCAACACGGACCAATTCTGGAGTTGCTTTGTACTCATTGGTCGAGTGGATTGGTCGACTGGTTCGATCGACCAATGACCAATGCGACGATAGCCTAAAAAAACAGAGTTTTAAGATATGAAATCCGAATTTGGTGGTTCAAAAGGGTACTAATCAAGGGGTAAACTACATCAGTAGTATTCTAACATATAGGGGACCTCAAAACACCAATCCAATCAAGACATCAAGATCCAAATTAGGAAACAAAAAGTTACCATAATTAGATCAACCATGGATCTTGATGAATTCAAAATAGAAATCAAAGACAAGAACAATAGGAGGATGGATCATTGCTTCAGGTAAAGGTATCATGAAAAACATACTTAGATCTTCAAGGAAATAGGCTTAAAAGCATAAATCTAAATAAGGAAACAAAACCTACCATATATGTAACTATCATGATTCATGAAGAACACATAGTATGGTAGAAGAGAACAACTAGAGATTGATAGATCATGGATCATGAAAAGAAAACACAACGATTAACTACTAACATGATCAATATAGAAGATCCAAGGAGATCGGAATTCAAATCGGAAGTTTAACAAAGATTAGATCATGGTTTGATCATGATTCCTTCAAAAGCTTGCAATGATCATGGTTAAGATCATTGTTCTAGCCTTAAATCCTTAGGATGATCATGAGAGACAAGTCCAGAGATGTTTGCAACAGAGAATGCAGCATCTCCTCTACTGTCTCAACTCAAAAAGGAAAGAAAATAAGAGATAGAGGAGAAGAAGAGAGTGTAAACATACCTTTTGATGAAAAGGAAGAGTTTCGAAGAAGATCCGTCAAGAAAATCACCAAGGATGCAAGGGAGAGGATTTGGAGATTTTTTTTTTTTCCTTTAAAAAGGTTTGGAGGCAGCAAATACGAAGTAGACTCGAGATTGGACTTAAATAGAGCAAGAAAAACCTAATTGCCAAAGACAGCACTCATTGGTCGAGTGGATTGGTCGACTGTCGTCCGATCGACCAATGCCGACAAAGAATTCCAAAACAGGGAATTGAAGACCCAGATCAAATCCAATCCTATAGGGGTTTTGCACACATGTCAAGTGACTGACCTAATAGGTAGAAATGCCTTCAAACCAAGATAGAGAGCACTCCAAGTCCATCAACTAATCCGATCTTCATCAAGATTCAGTTTCCATAAATAGAACTTCATCATCAACTTTCATGGATTCAAAGCCAGACACCAAGTCCTCCACTGGGATGGCCCAAAGCTGACTTCTTACTTTACTTCGGGTCATCGGACCTACAAATAACAAGGTTTCCGGGTCAAGGTTAGGGCTGGGTTTTACAAGAATAGTATGTGAGAATGTCGTAAACATGACAAATTTTGAGCGTTTTATTTTTGCCATTTATTTCAGTATGTAGACAACATGGGAGATTCATAATCCCAAGAAGTCATACTAGTTTTTATATATAAATAAAGACATGCGTACAAATTATTATTCAACTCCAACATGACGCTCAAGAAAAAGACCTTAAAATCTCAGGCAGAAAAGACCTAAAAATCTCAGGCAGACAAGACCTGAAAATCTCGAGTGAGAAAAGACCGAAATTCTCGAATGAGAAAAAGACCTGAAAATCTCAGGCAGAAAAGACCTAAAAATCTCAGGCAGAAAAGACCTGAAAATCTCAGGCTGACAAGACCTGAAAATCTCAGGCAGAAAAAGACCTAGGCAAAAAAGACCTGAGATTCCGAGGAAGGCCCTACGAATCTTAAGGCACGGAAGACCTAAGATATCACTTAGGCGAGAAAAAAGACCTACACTCAATAGGCAATAAAGACCTAACATTCATTAGGCACGAATACTTCAAAAGACATACCAAGTTATCATGCCGGGAGGTAGGGGTTATGGACGAATAGCTGTTGACGAACACCTATTTAGTTCATGGCCGAACAAACCCTACTATACCGAACAGCATGGCTTGGAATGATACAAGTACATGACAAGAACGAGCATATATACCGAACAAGTAAACTTGTACAGAAAGGGGGAATATGCCAGAAATGATATATACCGAACAAGTATACTTGTACAAAAAGAAAAAATTCTGATACCATTGCTAAAAAAACCATTGACAAACAAAAATTTACATAGGAAAAATAACCTATGATAAATTATCCATTACAAAATCATCATGGTTTAAAAAGAAAGCTAGTCGGCAACAACATTATCAGAAGACATCAAATCAGTTGAATTGTTTGGACTAGTGGTCGCCAAAGTATCAGCTGCATCGGTGGTCGTCGAGGGGCCGGCTTCATCCTCCTCCCTCGGGGCCAGTTCCCAGTCGGAGTCTAAAAAATCCTGTACACTGACCCTCTTCGGCAAACGGAAAGCCTCCTTACCAGCCGCCCAAGATGGTCGAGGAAGCTTCAGTTCATCAAAGATGGCCGGATCAACATATTTCTCCAACAGTCCAAGATCGATCTCTGGGTAATTTTCAATAACCCTAGTAAAGGCGTCTCTCCGACCATAATTCAAGCCTGGGGCTGCAACCTTGGAGACAAATCCTATGCAACCTTTAGTGCGTACCCAATTCTGAATAACTTCCCGACGTAACTCCTCGGAAAGATTCTCGAAAGTGGTCGGACACGCTCGAGCAAGTTGATCGGTCAAATCTCTGATGAACTGATCCTTCTCTTGCTCGATCTTACTATGGGCAACATCTTTATCCTCCAAGGAAATTTTCAAATTGGCAACCTCACGCTCAAGGGTCGAAATACGTTCTTCAGCAGATAAAGCCCGAGCATCGGTGATCGCCTTCTCATCCTTCAAGGCGGCATTCTCGCCAATTGCGCTCTCCAGCCGACCACTTATATCCTTGACCTGGTCGTTAAGCTGATAAATGGTTGACTTATCTTTCCGAGCAACCTCCAAATTACCTCCCCATGCCTGGGTTAAGGCACAAACCAACCTACCAATGGAAAATACAAATAATGAGAAAGGAGGACTGTACGGGAAAAACAACCGTGTACAGAAACCACATACCTGGTCATTATATCCTCAGTTCGAGTAGGTCCTATTTTTTGAAGAAACTGCTGGTCGGTAGGAAGTAGAACTGTAGGCAACCATGCCTTGGCAACTTCAGTACCATCAGTAGTGTTACTCAAAACATAAGATCCAGCTTTAAGTGGACCGCTGGACGGAGCATCAGCAGATTGAGTGCTCGGAATATCCTCAGGAGGAGCAGAATCGGAGGCACCCACCTCAACTTCCGAACCTGCTACGAAAGACAATGGAGCCTTTTTCTTGTTCGGCCTAAGTGTAACGTCAGACACCTCAGCCGATCTCTTCGGGCCTGGCAGAACTTGCTTTTTTCTATCCGAACGAAGACGTTCAGGTTTGGTAGGAATCCGGGCTTCAGCCTCTTCCATATCCTCATTAGCTGCCCGGGAAACATTTTTCCGATTGAGCATCACTGAAAAAGGATAGAACAATTAATGTCGAACTCAAAGAGATAGCTCAAAAGATGGAGGTACAAACAAAGAGTGCTCACCAGGAAGGAAACCCCAAAAACGTAGTATATTGGGGTATTCCGGACAATAGCCGTGAACGGCAAACATGTTCTTATCCTCGGTTGGAAGCCGAAGAATCTTCTCCCTGGCACGTTGCTCAGCTTCGGAAAGGTTAGGGGTGTTATTGGAACCTGTAGTCGGTCCACGAACCCAGAATATTGGGAAGGAGGGTTTGGACGGTGGCCGAACAAAAAAATACTTGGGACGCCACCCTTTCGTGTTGGATGGAAGAGTCCCTGTCCCGACAAAGTTGCCATCCCAGCCACATTGAGAAAAGGTACGCTTTGACAAGTAAAACCAACCATCTTGTTCTTGCTTCTTCGCCATGAAGAAGTGAAGGAATAAGGCAAGGGATGGTCGGACACCCACTTTCTGACAAAAGCCCCAAAAACAAATGACATTTCGCCAACTGTTCGGCACGAACATCCCCGGCACATATGGAAATGTAGCATGATCTCCCGAAAAAGAGGATGCACGGGAAGACGAAAGCCACTCTTAAGGGCATCCTCATACAAGGCAAACTCCCCGGGACGAGGAGAGTTCGCCCTCTCTTCGGGAGTGGGTACACGAAGGACATGATCGGAAGGAACATCATATTTCTGCTTAAGATAATCTAACCTCTCGTCGGTCATTTGGGAGGGAAGGAAATCTGGGCCCGAGGAATAAGGATCATAATCTATGTGGTCGGGATTCAAATCCTTAGCCTGCTCGAGCCTATATTCTTCAAGAGTCAAGCTAGCTTTCCATCTCTTACGCTCAGCTTTGAAGCGAGCTCGGGCACTAAGATGGTCGGTCCTAGGTCGAGAATCCATTTCAGCCTCTTCGCCATCATTACTGGAGGGTTCTCGACCACATTGATCGTCAAACGTATCTTCGGACTGGCCACTTATGGGAAGCCCGGGATCAGGAAGCTGTTCGGTTTCTGGTTCAAACAGTGAAGAACCAGAAGGTTCTTTTCCTAAGTCTCTCCTACGATTTTCTAAGGCAGATCCTCTCTTTAGGATTACCATGTCCTCCTAAAAGAAAAAATAGAGGACAAATGCTACAAGAAACGTACCCAGAGACAAAGGAAAAAGGAAGGAAGATAAAAACAACAAGAAGAAACGCTTATGTCAAACTCTGAACTTCTTGCTTCAAAACAAGAAAAAATAAAAAGCAGAGGACAAAAGAACTTACTTGTTGATAGTAGGATGACGAGGAAGAAAAAGGAAACTAGTGATAGACCTCCTCCAACAAAAAACCGAAGCTTGAAGCAAGGCAAAGAAGAAGTATCCAATGAAGAAAATCTCACGATTGCAAAAGAAAACGCAGAGACAAAAGGAAATGCGAGCAAAAGGGAGAAGAAGAAAGAAAATGGGAAGGTTATATTTCTATAAGTCCAGATGCTAATCTAAGGGGCAATATGAAAATACCATCAACGGACGAAAAGCATCACCACCAAGGTCCAGATCTAACGACTAGGACAATACACAGATGGACGGTGGAAGACGAAGAGCCCCCCCATGATTTCAAATCATCTACATCCAACGGCTACGACAAGAAGTAGGTAGACGGTGGGAGATGAAGAGTCTATTGGTCATCATGACAAGTATTTAAGATAAAATGACAGTTGTGACACGCGTCGATCACACACGAACTTGGAAGAACGTGCATCGATAAAAGCGCTCAAATGACGGCTAGTCATGAGTGAGACGTTACAAATTTCGATGATAAATATGTAGGTCAGTTCGACCATATACCTCACGAATTAGAATAACATACTCACTTGATCCGATCACACAGTTCTCGAACACAATGGACTGGGGGGCTTATGTTAATGACTAAAATGGTCATTCTATATCCCCTGGTCTAAACCGGCAGTTGAACGGTCCGACCAGGTCCAATACGTAATGAAGTTCGACCTTTCGGCCTATGGTAGGACCGACCAATGGCATTACCCTAACAGGATAAGATCTTATAAGGTTAGAGTCCTACCGACCAACGACCCTGGAGGAGTCCCTGTTAGGCAAAAGAACTCACCCAAAGAGTTACTCTCCTAAGGGAACTCTCATTAAAGTTATATTCCGAATATAACTCTATTACCATACTCTATATAAGCACCTCAGGTAAACACTATGAGGCAGGTAATCATACTTCTTGTGATCAATTACTTGAATTCTCGATTGAGTAGTTGAGATCATATTATTGGTACTGACTTGTTCGTCGGAGACGTACCTCAACCCTCTAAGGTCGAGCTCGTATCTTGCAGGTTCTTGACAGGGAAGGACGAGCGAGATTCCGTATCAATGGGGGGGTCAAGGGGGGGGGGGGGGGAGGAAACAAAAAAACTTTATTATATTATTGGTTTTTTTTTTTTATTTATTTGGGTGGGGGGGAGGTGTATATTTTTTTTTTCCCATAGGACTCCCCTGTAATGATTGCATTCCCCTCCTTTGAATGGAACAACAGTTCCCTACTCGCTAGCTAATAGACAACAGTTGGCGAGAGGGCACGGATTATTAACCAAGTCTTCCCATTCTCCTAGTTGAGCTTTGATGCCTTGCGCCGAGCTCAACAGTTTGTTCCGATTGATCGTATCTGGATAAAATGTCAAAATATTGGATTATATATCTCTTGATCAATTGGAAAACCCTCGAAATATCCAATTCAGTAAACTCGGATTTTCTTCCCGAAGGAATTCATGACTCTATTACAAAGTAGAATAACCAACTTTAACACAAATTTGAAAGTGGCCGAGATCAAAGTAGTCACACCCTCAACCGAAGATGGGATTGCACATGTTAATGAATTGAAAAAAGATTCAAGCCGAGAATGGCTTTATTTTCCAGTGTTGATAAAGGAATAGCATTGAATCCTGAGAGTGAAATAGAACTTGTCAAGCACCCTGGATGTAGTAAGGATGTCTCCACAGGAAAGGTACTTCAAGGGCATGTGGCCGACACAATGGTGCCAAGGTTTGTAATCTCAGGATTGATCTCGTGATCACTCCCTGGACCAGCACTGGTATCTGCCTTGGTCACACCCTGAATCCGGTCTAACTTAACCAATGAAGCATAACAGAACATTCCGAATAACATACCATAATTATACTTAAACAAATGTCACTAATGCAAATAAAAGAAATGTGCATAATATACAATAATTAAGTGAAACAAAATGAACTTCATTAATTTCAAAAAGCGTTTACAACGATTACATCTGAAATGCATAAATGAAAACCCTAAGGTACAGTCTATCTAGGTGATCTCCTCTGATCTCTGTATGCTCTGAACTCCTCCGCTAGCTGAGTCACCTGATGCTCTATCATATCCTGTCGTGACTCCATCCTCTCATACATCTGCTCCTGTCTAACCTCCATCCTCTCTAGCATGGAAGTCATCGATCTCATCTTTGCCCCAAGATCTGAAGTCTCTGGAACTGCATGAGAGGGGCCACCTGCCTCGAAGTGCAATGAAGGAAACTCGTGATGCACCGGCCCAGCCTCGTGCATCTCTCAGATCGTCTCCGGCCTGATCATCACTATCGGGACCGATATCCTCTCCTCCATCCCTCGACTCCGATCCACATCCTCTGTCTCCTCATCATCCTCACCCTCCGGACCAGGAGATCTCCACGATCTCTGCAGTCTCATCGACGAATGGTCCGAGTCCCGATAACATATCCCTGTGAACCAGTGTCCACTGGTGTATCCTCGAAACTCACCCCGAAATTCCTGAAGATCAAAGTCAGTAGCCTCCCGTAGCAAAGGTTCCGCATGCTAGGCCGCAGAACCAAGTCCAGCATGACCTGCTGAATGATGTAGGAGAGATCGATCTCGAAGCCCATGTAGATGCGGTAAATGACTAAGGCCTCCATCACTGTAACCCGATGGTGATGTCCGGCCTTCGGCATAATGTTTCGGCCGACTATGCAACCGATAATCCGTGCAGAATCTGTCATCAGTCCGCTGGTCCACGGAGTGAAGCACCGGCGACTATCCCATAGTGTGGAGCATATCTCGCGTAGCTCATACGACATCAGATAGCTGTCCAAATCTGCTCCCGCAGTATCCACACACACCGCCGTGGATAGTAAGGAACCCGCAAGATCTCAGCCGGTGATCGGGTGGAAAAGCGAATCCGAGTCCGGAAGACCCCGCTCCCGAGGATAAGTCTAAGTGGATGTCCCGGACCTCGAGCCTCCTCGGTGTAAGTAAGGTTGCTGAAGAACAACCTCACTAGCTCCGGGTATACCGGCAGATCCTCAGTGAAGAGATGTGTCCACTGCAACGTGTCGAATCTCTGCCGAATCCTAAAGACTCTGAGCTGGCATAGGTGAAGCAGACGTCCCAGCTCGATGTTGCAGTAACTGAAGTAGGCCTTGTACAAAAACTCGGCCTGAGGTGTGTCGAACATGTCCTATCTCCGAACCTCCCCGTCTAGGCTCGAAGGAACCTGACCTCTGCCCCCGAGTGCCCCTACAATACGACCACGACCTCTACCTCGTCCCTCGCCCTCCCCTCTCGCATAGTGTGTATCTGTGAAAGAGACAAAAGACATTTCCAGTTAGTGCTACTTTAAGATTTAAGCCAAAAGGGTATTTTCGTAATTTTTTGAAAATTTTCAAATTTGGGGAAAATTTGATTTGAACATACTAGCATGTGGAATTTCATGTCTATGAAGTTTGTTTGAAGAAAATCGATCGAAAACTTGAATTAAAGCAAAAAATTCAGCAAGAAGGAAAATTTGGGGATTTTGCAATTTAGGTCAAAATTGGATTTTTGAAAAGTTGAAATTGGTTAAATCAAATTTTATGGACCTAACTACAATATCATCTTGAGCATGTAGCATTTGATTTCGTGCGAAAATTTCAAGCGGTTTGTGAGAAAACGAAAATTTTCTAAAGTTAACAATTTCGGTACGAAAACGTTGCGAGATGAACACCAATACGTTAGAACTTGTTGTCTATGCTTGGCATTGTGTTTAAAACCTAGGGAATATGTTTCTAAGTATTCCTAAGCATGATTTCTAGCATTGGATACAATCAAAACATGGTTTTGTTGAAATGCAAGCATGAGAAGATGAAAATGGAAGAAAGAATGAAAGATTTACCTTGTTTGTGATGGTTGTGTGTTGAAGTGTTGTTGTTGAAGCACCAAAACACCTCAAGAACACTTGGAAGAACCTTTGGAGACTTTCCCTAGAGCTCTCTCACCTTTGAAAGAGGATAAAATGAAGTTGGAATGTGAAAATGAGGCTTATAATGCGAATTTTCGTATTCTGTCTTGATTGGTCGACTGGTTCAGTCGACCAATCACTCGACCAATGGACACAGAGACCTCATTTTCTGCTGAATTTTTGGAAAATGTGATTTTTGCCTTATGGATTATTGTTTGATGACTATATGGATATATTTAAGCATGATTTAAGTTTTCAAATCATTTGGACTTGTGGTTTATGTTGGAACTCCGAAATTCGGTATTTTGATGTTCTCGGGTTTTTTGCGAATGGTTACTCGAGAAGTGGGCGTGGTGAATCCAAAGTGGTCGGGGAGATGGTGAAATACCTCATGGAGGTGGTGAGATACCTAATGATGATCAGGGTACCCATGAGATACCCGGTGCCTCGAATGTTGGAAGCTTTCGTGATATTGCCAATATTATGGGCAATATGATGCAGCAGCAAGTAGCTCAGTTCAACCAGATGTTGGCGGGTTTCATGACTCTACATAATGAGACTTGAACTGGTGCTAATGTGAATCCACATGCCGCAGTCCTGAATGCGGGAGGTTTAGCTGGAACTCCTCATACTACTTTGATGGAGAGTTTTCTGAAGATGCAAGTGCCCACTTTCACCGGAGTTACCAAGGATCCCTTGTTTCCTAACAAGTGGCTTCGTGAGTTGGAGAAGGCTTTCCGACATCTGCAATGCTCGGAAGCTCGAAGATTCTCGTTTGCTTTGAACGGAAGTTGCAACAGAAGCCGATGCATGGTGGACCTCCACTCGGCCTGTTTTGGAAGGTTTGCATGCAGGAGTTGTAACTTGGGAGTTGTTCAAAGAAGCTTTTTGCATGAATTATCTCCCCGAGGCGGTGAAAGATGAGAAGGAAGCCGAGTTTATGGTTCTCACACAAGGATCTTTGTCTGTGTTGGAGTACCAACAGAAATTTGAGGAGCTTCATTTCTTTGCTCCAGATTCTCTCGAAGGTCGATCTCGCCAAAGCGAAGAAGTTCTTCAAAGGACTGCGCCCTGCCATTAAAGCTTACCTCACGGTCCAGCCTATAGTGAGCTATGCTCAAGTGGTGCGGAACTCGAAGAAGTTGGAAGAAACAGAGAAGGAGAATGCACGTATGCAAAGGCCCTGGCAGCCAAGGAACCCTGGGTTGGTGGATCGTAATGATCGGCGTTTTGTGAGACCTACACCCTACCCCACTCCTGCTTTTCAACCTAGGAGTGTAGGTCAGAACTCGAGTTTTCAGCAGCCCGGCCAGTTTAGACAGTATGGCGGAAACCGACCACCAGTGAGTGCAAGTGCTAGGCCTGTGAATGCGAATCCTAGGCCTTTTGTTCAGAAGCCCCTTGTTGCAGCTACCCCAGTTGGACCCAGCAATCCTGTTTGCTTTTACTGCAAGCAAGCTGGTCATTTCGCTCGTGCCTGTCCGAAGCGGCCTGTCCAGCAGCCTGCTCCAGTGGTGAAGAGTGCTCCTACTCCTCCCTCTTGGTAGAGTGTTCAGTATTTCAGTGCTGAGCAGGATCCAAGCCATGAAGTGATTACAGGTACATTGTTAGTCGCTTTTATTTTTGCATTTGTCTTATTTGATACGGGTGCATCTCATTCGTTCATGTCATCTGCATTCATCAAGAAGACTGACCTAATCCCTGAGAAGTTGTCTAGTTGTTTATTGATTAGTACACCTACTGGTCCTGTTGTGAAACTAGATAAAGGGTTAGTTAAATGTCCTGTGTTGATTGGTGAGAAGAACTTGGAAGCCAATTGTCACACCCGGGGGCCCCGCCGGGGGGGGGGAACGGCGCGAGAAGCCGGGGGGGGGGGACCGTCACAGGATCCATGGATTTAGTCTATCAACAATAATAAATACAAATACAGATAATCAAGAGCAAGAAAAGAGCAATAATTAATAAAAAGGTTACAGGAGTCCAAATACTCCAATAAATATCCAAGAAATAGCCAAAGGAAAGAATCAAGAATCAAATGTAATATCGAGTTCAGCGGAAGCAAAATAAATAAACTAAATAATCTTCTCTTTGGTCTTCTTTTCTAAATCTAAAAACTAGTTTTATAAATTAGCAAGTAAAGATGTCCTCCAATCTTTCTCCACACGATCATCAAAGTCCTGGGAATCTGCCTCCATTGGCCATCAATGGGTGCTAAAAGTGCACATAAGCATCTTCAGGAGGCTCCATGCTCTGCAAGTTCATGTATCACTGTTTGTGCCACATCAGCTTCATACGAGGAGGCTCTTTCATATGAATCATCTCCAACTTCCGACATTGTGCAACCATCTGTACAACTCATACAATATATACAATGAAAGGAATGAGTTCCGACGAACTCAATAAGGAACAGACAATTCTTATATATATGTCAATACAATCCACGAATGCACATATGAAATGATATGGATGGTATGCGAAATATGAATGCTACTAAGATCTAACTATGCAAGTCTCTAACAGGTGACATGCTTTAAGATATACACCAGCCCTCCTCTGGGTAAGTCTTATCACTCCGATCCGGCAAGGACCGGTTACCCTCCGTAGGGATCCTGGGCAAAGGGGGTGAGTCCACACGGCTCTCAAACCATGGTCGGGGGTTAAGTCAACACTCTCTCACCACGACCATTGGCAATGAGTACTGGCGCATGTCGGGGTTTCTAATCCAATGCAAGTCATAATGGTAACATACTATATGGAGTCCAGATACTTCCCCTATGGCACCAACCAACTCGGTTCAAGATCCTTCGCAACCTAGGAGTGAGAATCCTCACGGATCGGCTACCTCTGTTGGACTCCACTCCTTAACCCTATGGTCATCCACATATTATTGGGGCGGATGCTCTCATGACTCCTCACGACACCCGGTCCGTTCCTTGGACGTCCATGAGCCCAACCCTAACATATGCAACCCTACCATTACATGACCAACAGTGGACCACTGAGTCTCCGCACGGACTGGTTACCGCTGTTGGATGAAACATAGTCACATCACCATTGTCACGGGTCACCCGGCTTCAATTCCCCTGCCGAAAGGGTAATAGCATGTGGGGTACCTAGCCATGCAATTCTAGACACTCCTAAGTATGTCATCCAGTAATCATGATAGTGCTAGAGACATCAGCAGGCATGTGTCCCATTCCACAGCCTTCTGATATCCCAAGCTAAGATATCCCAAAGGAATACCCCTTCCATCACAACTACACTACAATCACTCTTTATCATACCATGAACAGTTGTGCAATATCATAAAAGATGAAGTACATCAAAGAACACCACTAACAGCAAGTATACAATAAGATTCACATGCTTTATACAATTACAGCAAGTTACATGATCAAAGAATAGTAAATAGAACAGCTGAATCATCATGTATATGTAATTGCATATAAATAAGAATGCATGTCCTTACCTGTAATTTAGTAGAAGTCCTCTAACTTGCAATCCAAAAACTATTATAAGACTTTTATTTGAAATAGAGAACACCTAGGCATAGGGTTACAAGAATGTATAAGAGTCAAGAGTCAAAACAATTCAAAAATCAAACCTACACAGTTACTGGAAACCAGCCGGTTGCTTGTGGCGGTTGCTTAAGTTAAGCGACCTCCACAAGCGACCGCCCCTGTTTCAGACAGTTTCCAACTCCGAAAATCAGACTTTTTATCATCCGATTTCAATCCGTTTTGGGATGATCTTAGTCCGAATTTCAAGCTTAATGGTCTAGAACAAGGGGGTAACAAGAAACCCTAAAATTAACAAAGATTTATTACCCAAATCATTCCCCTTGATGGGATCCATCCATTAAACAAATGCGGGGATTCGTTTCTAGACAAGATCTCATCAAGAACATTGAAAAGGGAGATACAACAAATCAATTGGGTAACCACTAACAAAATGCGGATGGGTTCATATCAATCAGAGGTTAAAAAGAAGAGAATAGAAGATGGAGATTCATTACCTTAATCATAATCACCAAGAATAGAAGGAAAAAGGTTCCAGATCATTAACAGCACTTCGCCCACCTTTTAGCACGTTTCCACTGCCGCCTAATCGCCCAAAATAGCAATCCCGAACATAATAATGCGTTAATAGGGCGAGGGATGCTATTTATAACGAATAGGGGGCAAAATAGGGCATTTTCCCGCAAGCAGAACCGGGCGGTCGCTTAAGGTGGTCGCTTGGTTTAATCAACCGCCACTAGCAACCGCCCCCAAGTATATTGCTATACAAGGGTGCTTTGCTCAAGGGGTTGAAACCCAAACACAACCTAGCCCTAAACAACACATGGGGGATGTCTTACCTTCATTTCGGACATCTCCAAACACCACTTGCCTTCAACCAGAGATCCAACTTCCTAGTAAGGCAGATTCTTCAACAAGAGAATCCAGATCCATGGGTTCTGGATATGGATCATGGACTCCTATCTGGACACTCCACAAAATTAATCCGACTAGACCTTCGGGTTCTCGGACCTACAATACGGATTCCGGGTTAGAAAAACGGGGGTTGTTACACCAATTTTGTACTTCTTGATATGAAGGACTTCGATGTTATTTTGGGAATTGATTGGTTAACAGCCCACAAAGCTGTGTTTCTTTGTTCCTCAAAGAAGATTCAGTTCCATATTTGTGGAAGTCCGGTCTTTGAATTTCTTGGTGAGAAAAGAAGGGTTTGTAAGAAGGTGCTGTCTGCACTGATGCAAGTCTATGCCCTAGTGGATGATGCTTCATCTGAAGGCAAGGGTAAAGTGGAGAAAAGAGTCGATGAAGTCAAGGTTGTCTGTGACTTTGTTGATGTCTTCCCTGATGATCTATCGGGAGTGCCTCCAGACAGGGATGTCAAGTTTTCTATTGATCTCGTCCCTGGTGCCGCTCCGGTATCTAAAGCTCCGTATAGGATGGCTCCTACTGAGTTGAAAGAGTTGCAAAACCAGTTGAATGAGCTCATTGATAGAGGTTTCGTACAACCTAGTGTATCACCTTGGGGAGCTCCGGTCTTGTTTGTCAAGAAGAAAGATGGTAGTATGCGCCTGTGCATCGACTACCGTGAGTTGAATAAGCTGACTATCAACAATAGATACCCGCTGCCCAGAATTGATGATCTCTTCGATCAGTTGAAAGGTGCAGTTGTGTTCTCAAAGATTGACTTGAGATCCGGATATCACCAATTGAAAGTGAAGTCTAGTGATATCTTCAAGACAGCTTTCCGAACACAGTATGGCCACTATGAGTTTAGAGTCATGCCTTTCGGATTGACCAATGCTCCTGCGGTGTTCATGGACCTCATGAACCGAGTATTTCACGATGTGCTTGATAAGTTTGTGATTGTTTTCATCGACGACATCTTGATCTATTCGAAGAGCGAAGAAGAGAATGCGAGCCATCTAAGTTTCACTTTGCAAAGATTGCGAGAAAAGAAGTTGTACGCCAAGTTTAGCAAGTGTGATTTCTGGCTTAAGAGAGTAGTATTCCTTGGCCATGTGGTTTCAGCTGAAGGTATAAGTGTCGATCCTGAAAAAGTCCAAGCTGTGGCTGATTGGGAAAGACCGAAGTCGGTAACGGAAATAAGAAGTTTTCTTGGATTGGCGGGTTACTACAGGAGGTTTATTGAGAACTTTTCTCGGTTGGCTGCTCCTATGACTAAGTTGACCAGGAAAGAAGAGAAGTTTGTTTGGTCTGACGCCTATGGGAAAAATTTCCAAGAGTTGAAAGATAGATTGACAAGTGCACCGGTTTTGACTATACCTGATAGTTCCGGTGGTATGACAGTTTATACCGATGCGTCAAAGATTGGATTAGGTTGTGTACTGATGCAACATGGCAAGGTCGTAGCCTATGCTTCTCGGCAATTGAAAGATTATGAGCGGAATTACCCCACTCACAATCTAGAACTTGCCGTTGTGGTCTTTGCTTTGAAGATTTGGAGACATTACCTCTACGGTGAGAAGATTGCCATTTTCACGGATCATAAGAGTTTGAAATACTTCTTTACCCAAAAGGAGTTGAACATGAGACAAAGGAGATGGTTGGAACTAGTCTCGATTATGATTGTGATATTCAGTATCACCCTGGGAAGGCAAACGTTGTTGCTGATGCTCTTAGTAGGAAGAACCAGAAGAAGACCTTGGATTTGAATGATTTGAGTCTACCATTGGGGTCTTCTATTGAGAGCTTTGATTTGGAAATTGTCCCTGAGAATTCTAATTTTATTCTTTCTGCCATGACGGCAAGATCTGGCCTTAGAGATAAGATTGTTGCTCTGCAGAGAGTTCTGATCAAGAACTTTTGATCAAAGTTGAGAAGATTGCTTTCAATCCTGAGTCGGACCCCGACTTTGGTATATCCATGGATGATGCTTTATTGTTTAGAGGAAGACTGTGCGTGCCTGCAAACAAAGAAATTAAAAAGGAAATATTGAAGGAAGCACACCAGTCAGTCTTTACTATACACCCGGGAAGCACCAAGATGTACAAGGACTTGAAGGAACATTTTTGGTGGATTGGTTTGAAGGCTGATGTTGATAATTTTGTTGCCAAGTGTGAGACTTGCCAATGTGTGAAAGCCGTTCGTCAACCCCCATCTGGATTACTTCAACCCCTTCCTATTCCTAGTTGGAAGTGGGAGGATATCTTTATGGACTTTGTGACTAGCTTGCCTCGGACAAGTAAAGGCAATGACACCGTGTGGGTGATTGTTGATAGGTTGACCAAATCAGCCCACTTCATTCCTATGAAGATCACTCATACTGGATAAGCTAGCAAGGCTTTATGTGGATAATGTGGTTCGCCTCGCATGGTGTGCCAATGAGTATTGTTTCGATCGTGATCCTAGGTTCACCTCAAGGTTTTGGAATAGTTTGCAGAAGGCCTTGGGAACCCAATTGAACTTGAGTACAGCTCATCATCCACAGTCGATGGACAATTCGAGCGGACAATTCGGACATTGGAAGACATGCTCGGATCTTGTGTGGTGGATATGGGTGGTAATTGGGATGAACACCTAGCTTTGGTTGAGTTTGCCTATAACAACGGTTATCAAGCAACAATAGGCATGGCTCCATTCAAGGCTTTGTATGGAAGTACTTGTAGGACACCTTTGTACTTGGATCGAGACAGGTGAAAGAAAAGTCTTAGGTCCTGAGATGATTGAAGCTACGAGTGCTATGGTTGATATGATAAGAGAAAGGATTAAGTCTGCCCAGTCAAGACAGAAATCTTATGCTGATAAGAGGAGGACCGATTTGGAATTTCAAGTTGGAGAGAAAGTTTTCCTGAAGGTTTCACCAATGAAGGGTGTGATGAGATTCAATATTAAGGGAAAGCTTAGCCCTCGTTTCATTGGACCTTTCGAGATTTTGGAAAAGGTTGGACCTGTTGCGTATCGATTAGCATTACCTCCGCCTCTTGCTGGTGTTCACAATGTGTTTCATATTTCGATGCTTCGGAAATACATAGAGAATCCATAACACATTTTGCAACAAGCACCTGAAGGACTTAGTGCTGATTTGACCTACGATGAAGAACCGGCCGAAATCCTGGATAAGAAGGACAAGCAGCTGCGGAATCGCACCATCCCTTTGGTGAAGATTTGGTGGAAGAACCATACCCCTGAAGAAGCTTCTTGGGAGAAGGAAGAAGATATGAAGGAGAAGTTTCCTCACCTCTTTGGAAGCACAGGTACGCTTTCAATTTCGAGGACGAAATTTCTTTAAGGGGGGGAGAATGTGAAACCCAGCCCTAACCTTGACCCGGAAACTTTGTTATTTGTAGGTCCAGTGACCCGAAGTAAAGCAAGAAGTCAGCTTTGGGCCATCCCAGTGGAGGACTTGGTGTTTGGCTTTGAATCCATGAGTGTTGATGACGAGGTTCTATTTATGGAAACTGAATCTTGATGAAGATCGGATTAGTTGATGGACTTGGAGTGCTCTCTATCATGGTTTGAAGGCATTTCTACCTATTAGGTAAGTCACTTGGTGTGTGTGCAAAACCCCTTTAGGTTTGGATTTGATCTGGGCCTTCAATTCCCTGTTTCGAAGTTGCTGAACTGATTGGTCGACTCATTGGTCGACTGGACCAGTCGACCAATCCAATCGACCAATGGGTTCTGTCTTTGGTAATTAGGTCTTGCTTGCTCTATTTAAGTCCAATCTCGAGTCTACTTCGTATTTTCTACCTCCAAACTCTTTGGAACGAACCAAAGACCTCTGCAAGTCATATCCCTTGCGTCCTTGGTGTTTATCTTGACGGATCTTCGTCAAAACTCGTGTTCTTACACAAAAAGGTATGTTTACACTCTCTTCTTCTTCATCATCCTTGTTTTCTTTCCTTTTTGAGTTGAGACAGTAGAGGAGATGCTGCATTCTCTGTTGCAAACATCTTTGAACTTATCTCTCATGATCTTCCTAAGGATCAAAGGCTAAAGCAATGTCCGTAATCATGATCATTCCAAGCTTTTGAAGGAATCATGATCTAAATCATGATCTCGTCTTCGTTTATCTTTGATTTAAATTCTGATGTTCTTTGATCTATTATATTGATCATATTAGTAGTCAATTGTTGTGTTTTCTTTACATAATCCGTGATCTATCAATCTCTAGTTGTTTCTCTTCTATCATACCATGCTTTCTTCAAGAATCATGATTGATACATCTATGGTAAGTTTTGTTTCCTTATTTAGATTTATGTTCTTAGATCTATTTTCTTGAAGATCTAAGTATGCCTTCCATGATATCTTCATCAAAATCAATGATTCATTCTCCTATTGTTCGTGTCTATGATTTGTATTCGTAATTCATCAAGAACCATGATTAATCTAATTATGGTGACTTTTTGTTTCCTAATTTGTAACTTGAAAACTTGATTCGATTAGTGTTTTGAGGTCCTCTATATGTTAGGATACTCCCAATGTAGTTTACCCCTTGTTTAGTACCCTTTTTGAACCACCAAATTCGGTTCTTTATTCTTAAAACTCTGATTTTGTAGGCCACTGTCTCCATTGGTCGATTGATTGGTCGACTGGGACAGTAGACCAATCCAATCGACCAATGAGTACAGCAACTCCAGATTTGGTCTGTTTTGGATGTTTTGATATCTTTTCTTTTAGGGATCTTTCCTAATATGTTGTATACACTTGTCTAGGACCTTCTTCTCAAGTTTGTCAAGATCTTACTTGATTTCTTAAGATTCCTTTGCAAGTTATACTTTGTAAGGATGGTTACTTCCTTAACAACATAAATTGCATATCTTAGTTTCTATATTTGAATCTTGTTAGTTTATTTCTTTAATTAGATTCTTATAATGTTATACTACTGTGATACTGTCTTGATATCAGTTGCATTACTTGTTTATATTAAATTGACTCATGTATGATTTACTTACCAGTTATAAACAAGTTGAATGTAATTATTGATTTCTTTCCATATATGAAGTTACCATACATGTGATGTTATGAATTGATGCTTGTGTATGCTTAAGTATGGTTTGGAAAGGAGAGGTGTTCCTTTTGACACATCTGTCCTAGGACTACTACGGGAATATTATGGGATGTTTCCGGAGATGCCCTTTGGACACCTTCCTAAACTGTTGGATGACATATTTAGGACTGTCTAGTAGTGTTTGGCTAGGATGTCCTGTTATGTCAGACCCTAATCGGAGGGGTATTGAGACCGAACGACCCGTGGTAGCAATGGGGATTCATGGGCGCTCAAGACCGGTAACCAACCCGTGAGAGGACAGGAATCACATTGTGGGGACCATTTATTGGTAGGGTTGCATATGGTTAGACTTGGGCTCACGAGCGCTTAAGACCGGTAACCAACCCGTGAGAGGACGTGAGAGCTTCCCGTTTACCATATGTGGATAACCAATAGGGTTGATGAGTCCGTAGTCAAGGACTATGAGGACTCTAGTGTGAAGGATACCGGAAAGGATCTCCTGGGGCGAGGAATGGACGAATCTCGGATCCGACTTGATGTAGCCGGGTAGAAGACTTGCATTTGGCTAGGCTTTAACCCGACATGCGCCGGTACTTAGACCAATGGTGATGTGAGAGAGTGGTGACCTATACCCCAGCCATGGAATATCCTGAGGGATGAAGGACCCATTACCAACTGATGATGAGTGAATGAGACTTTCCTAAAGAAGTACGGTGCTATGACTTAAAGCATGTCTCGCCATTAGAGACCAAAGCATACATAGAGTTAGATTCATACATTCATTGTTTGTCTCATACCATATTGCATTTATGTTTGTTTTGTAATCCTGCCATTTATGTTATTATGGATTTAACTGCTTTATTGAGTTTCTTTGAAACTCATTCCTTTTGTACAATGTTTGTTAGACTACTCTACAGGTTCTGAGTATCATGACTGCTCGTATGAAGAAGCGCAAGGAGAAGAGGCATATCTCCAGGAAAGTGATTGCGGTTACAACAATTACACTAAAGATTCCGCGAGTGGTTATGCTCCGTACGATGCTTAGTCCGACCATAGAGTGGAAGCGCCCTTGTGCCATTTATGAGATTTATACTTATAGGGATATTGTCTATAAGATTGAGAACAATTTAGTTACCTATTGTACCTGCTATTGGGAATAGATTTCATTCTATTTCTTCTCTTTTAGAACTACATTTCCGCTGGTTGTAGAGTGGGATTTCGCCTCACTTTACTTATTTGATTTAGACACTCTGATTATATTTAGTACTCTGATTTATATATGATTCATTCTTTCCTTATTTGGATCTATGGTTTATCTTTCGCACATCGATTATTATTGTTCATGATTATGTTATTGTTTATGTGGGAGGTTGATTACTCGATACCTGATCTTCGGGCTGTGGATCACACTCTCGGGTATGCCAGTTAGGGTACCGGCTGGGAGGATGTGACACCACCTCCGAAGGCTAAGTCAGTTGATGAACTTAATCACAAATGGCTCTGCTAGAGCACAGAGCTAAGGAATGAATAACAAGAATACGATTCAGATAGTAAGCATCTGAGTGTTTTCGTCCGTCTTCTACCTTGTGGGTAGGTGATGTCTTATATAGAGTGTGCCTTTAAATCTCCTTCGTTGGATGTATTTGAGCCTTCTTCGGATAGTCGTTGGATTTTAACAGATAGATCCGTTGAGTGATAGACTTCTACTAGTTTGGACTAGTAGATGACTCCTAGAATAACCCGATTGTTATCTGGCGGTTATCCGTATGATAGCGATGAGTGATAGCTGCCGAATTCTGCTAGCCGTCATCAAGTTGATTAACATATTCCAAAAGTATCGGATTAGGGCGTGCTTGTGGCTGATTTAGTTTTCTTCCTTAGCAAGCTACCTCATGGACCCGGCTCGCTCGAAAGCGAGTCGATTCCCTTTGTCTCGACCGGAGTCGAGGGTCAAACCAAGAATGAACCAAGTTCGATCATATTTTCTCCATATCAGGTACAATAATAAATTGAATGATTTTTATACATTTCATTTAGTAAATATCCACTAAGGAGATTATACCATATATGCCCTGATCATCTCTAAAGCCTTATTGAACAAACTTCCTAGGAAATTTTATGTGCTTTAGGCATTTTTCATTTTTCAGAGATTTTTATATAAATTTTACACTTGAGTGAGCCATATAAATAGGCTATAATAAAATCCATTAGACGCATGTCAAATTTTTTATATACTGCCAGAATAATAAGATATTTGAAGATGATTGCATCCACTATAAGAGAATATATTTCCATATAATCAATGCCAAGCCTTTGCGGAAATTCTTGTGCCATAATTCATGTTTTATATATCACAATTTCATTATTTTTCTCATTTATTTTCGCACGAGAATTCATTTATACCTTACTGGCTTTATACCTTCAGATGTTGGACTGTAAGTCCAAAAACTTAAAATTTTCAAACGAATTCAATTATGCTTGAATTGTATCTTTCCATTTTAGCCAATCATTTCTTCATTTACATTCATCAACAAATTTATGTTCAATATCCTCATCGTCTTGTTGCATTATTTTAACAATAATATAATATGCAAAAATGTTGTCGACAACTTTATCTTTTCGGTTCCATCTTTTTCCTCCAATGACATAACTAATCTAAATCTCTTCATTATTTTCAGGTACCTGAACATCTTCTAGGGTTTTATAGAAAGTTATATCTTCATGATTTTCATAATCAATTATTTCCATCTTATGACCATCTTGATCATTTGCTCATTTCTTTTTTCTAGGATTTTATCATTGGAACCGATTGATCTTCCATGTTTTAAACGTGGTTTAATTTCATTTGCACTGATAGATTGTCCTGCTGGGACATCAATCATAATTGAAGTATTTGCAATTGGAATATGAGATTTAATAACTCTTAGCAATTTAGCAAATCTGGCAGTTGATTCACAATACTTTGTAAATGCATTCTCTTTTGAACTTCAAGTTTACATTTGCTTAAGCGAAGATTTAAATGAGATAATGATAATGCATTTCAATCAATCTTTTTTTTTTTTTTTTTTATTTTTTTTTATTCTATTCCCTTCATGTTGATTCAAAATAATAATCAACAAGTCTTGCTTTAATAAGTCTTCTATCATTGGTAATACATTTGAATTATATAAGGAGATTCATATCTAATGTATATTCCCAACTTTATTTAGGGACTCATCTTTGTGCATTGTGGTGGATCAATTAGATCATAAACCGCACATCTAAAAATTCTAATATGAAAAGTATTTGGTTTCTAACCATAAGCGAATTATAACAAAGAGAATTTATGATAACTTGTTGTCTAGATGAATATAAATGATGCTGCATATAACATATCTCCATATTGACATGAGACTTTATTCTCATAAATAATGGTTTAGCTATTAATTATAGATATTTAATAAATGATTTGTCAAACCATTTTGGATATAAACATGAACAACGGGCTATTCAATTGTAATCTCAGTTGTTATACAAGAATCATAAAGTCTGAGATGTAAATTCATCAGCATTACCAAGACAAATTGTCTTTATCTTATAGTCCACAAATTGTGATCTTAACCTAATTATTTCAGTACATAATCTCGCAAATACCAAATTGTTAGTTCATAATAAACATACATGTGACCATTTTATTGATGCATCTACTAAAATTATATAGTATCTGAATGGTCCACATGATGGGTGAATGGACCCATATATTTCACCCTGTATACGTTTCAAAAACGCAGAATGTTCAATCTCAACTTTAGTTGGTAAATATCTAATAATAGATTTTCCTTGAGAACAAAGCAGCATAAGAAAATCCACTTAATTGAAGAATCTTCTAGGTTTTTAATAGATGACAAATGAATTTTCAATAAATTTTTTTCACATCATACTTGATTCGGAATGGTCCAATTGGTCATGCCAAATAATAAAATTATTGGAATCAATGTTCATTTGATTTATTCAAGCATGTGTTTTAACCATGCGAACATTTGTGTAGTTCAAACTAGGAGAAAATGTTTAACACTTCTGTAGTAAGGCATAAATATTTATTTTTACCATCATTTGTAGTCTCAATCATTTTGGCACATATCTTTGAAACTTAATAAGTTTTTTTTAAACTTACTACAAAATAATGCATTATTTATATCTCCTAAATAATAATGGATTAGCTCTTCCGAAGCTTTCAATCAATGTTGTACTACCGATTATTGTATAAACAATGGCTTCCGCATCATCAAATAAGAGAAATATATATTTTTTCTCTCAGTATAATATCATTAATATGTGTCGCTAGCACATATGAGAATATTCACATTCTTCATCAAAATGAAACAAAATATATCAAAAGATATATAGAAAGTCAATAAAAAAAAT
Source organism: Hakea prostrata (assembly GCF_041222555.1). NCBI lineage: Eukaryota > Viridiplantae > Streptophyta > Magnoliopsida > Proteales > Proteaceae > Hakea > Hakea prostrata. Next base: position 40,936,754 of record NC_142608.1, read on the forward strand.
TAGAAGGGAAAAATATTAAATTTAAGAAAACTAACATATGAGATGAGATCTAAAGATAAAAGAATTACAAACTAATATAATATTAATTTTATTTTTATTTGAACCCCACTTACATAACTAAATCTTTAACTATTATCTTCAAAAGAATTTGCAGTATCTAAATGTGTAGTATTTGTAAGGCCATCAAAATCATTTTTTTTTATAGGCAAAAATTGTTCAAGTATCATTATTTTAGAAAATCCAATTTATCTCCACATTATTTTCATTCATTTGATTAAGGCTTCACAAAACTTAACAAAATATTGTGGAGTACTATAAATACATGTTTAATGACTTTCATACAACATTGATAACAAATATTATCTTTACTCATTGAAGAGTTATATTGAGAATTCCTTATTATTTTCTTATTTAGTTCCATTATAATGACAATAATTATTCTGACTTTTGCCTCGTCGACTTCCACAATTATAACCATAATTATAATTTTGTCTTCTTTTGACTTATTATGAATTGCTGCATTCACTTCAAAGAATGAAGCAGAACCAATATGACGAACTTTATGATTCTCATTTATAGTTCATTATTTTACTCAGTTATAAAAATGCTTGATGTCATTCAGAGTATTTTTAAAACTCTTTTTCATGATATTGCTATTGTAATAGCACATTTGAAGCATGAAAAAAAATATTTTACCCTTTAAAAAAAAAGTGTGAGCCCCACACAATATATGTAAGGCTATTCCTTAATATAATAAAATAATTCAGAAGTTGGACCCCCCAATAGGTCTTATAAGGACCTGTATAATATGGGTGACGAAAAAACATTAGTGCTTCTCCAACAGGAATGTTATCTGTACTTTCATTCTTCGCCCTGTCCTCTAATGTTGAATCCTAATTCCGCCCTTGATTGGCATTTATATAGATGGACATCTACAGTTCATCAATTTTGGAACATTGCATACAATGGAGGTCTTAGAGACAACACTTTTGGGTTACAAATTGAGATTGAAAAAGTAGAAACACAAGGACTAGAAATAAGAGAGATTTGAAACAACTACCAATGATTACCAATTCTCTTACCAAAGCCAATAGTAGGGATATGACCTCTAAGTGAAATATCTATGTTAATGAATGTTGTTAAGACACACAGACAATTAAGTATGATAAATTCCCATCCCCAAATGGATTTGAAAAGTTAGCTACAACAACATCTAATCTAGCAGCGGACTCTAGTGAAACTTTAGTTAATACTCGAAATTGCTTTCAAGTAATTTCATGAAATTTCTTCTTCTTACACACACACACACACACACACACACACAAAAAAGATTTAGATAATGAATGTATCTAGTTCATTGATGATTTGCTGAGAAAGCAAAGTAAATACAATACTATTGAGGATTTAAATTTTTTTTTTTTGGGATATGAGGTTCATCTGGGCCAGCTTGCAAAAACCACGATTACATCCTCAAGGGAGGATTTATATAATTAATGCCACCGAATGGGTGCAGCCCAAGACCTCCCTTACTAACCCATTGATAGAATTTGTAAAATTTAATTTAAGTTTATAAGCTCAGGCAATCATTTGATACAAAAATGCACTAATGTGCATAGCCGAGAAATATGCACAATGGGGGATTTTTTTTTTTGCTTTTGTAGATATACTTTAAGCTTACTAAGATCCAAGACTGTTCTTCGTAGAAATTGTTGAGTCCCCATTATACTTACAAACATCCTCCGGAATTGAATGTTGGAATTTGCTGTAGTTTTTTATTGGCAGGGACGAGCTTATAAAAGCAAAGAATTAACACTGGGATTTCATTTTTAGTAAAAATTTATACGTTAAGAATAATTGAGTTGTATAAAGTTTATCAGATCTTACTCTGCCTAGACGGGAGGAAGAACAAATTCGGTTAGAGTCTTCTGAAGAACTCAGATTTCATTTGAATTGGAGTTTGTGATTCAAATGGAGCTCCAGGTTCAGATCCCTGATGCGAGTAGACCGAAATTGTCCTTCTCGTCGTCTTCCGTCTCTCTTCTGTTCGGTTCTCGTGTTTTACTTCGGTTCAAACCAGCAGGAACACCAAAACAGTCATCTTTTCTTCCCTTTGTAAAGTCGGAGAAAAAGAGCATTGAGACATCCAAAGGGCTTCAGACAGAGGCGAAGAAAGATCTTTCACGGATTCTTCGAACTGAAGCTGCTGTTAAAGGTATTGAGAAAAAAGCCCTTTCCGCCAAATCTAATCGCCTTTGGCCCAAAGCCGTTTTGGAAGCCTTGGATGATTCAATACGAAACTATGATTGGGAATCTGCTCTCAAGGTTCCTTCCCCCTTTTCTGTAATGCTTATTTTTGAAATCTTTGTTGGAATTACAAGATTTCATGATGTTCTTAGTGTTTTCTGAAGTGGTGACTTTTGTTTCTTCCATTTTCTAGATATTTGGACTTCTTCGCAAGCAACACTGGTACCAACCAAGATGCCAAACATACACTAAGCTCATAATGATGCTTGCAAAATGCAGGCAACCAAAGCAAGCAAGTTTTCTATTCGAGATCATGCTATCTGAAGGGCTAAAACCTACTATTGATGTTTACACTTCACTTGTGAATGCTTATGGCCTCAGTGGTCTTTTAGATGAGGCATTTGATACCGTGGACCATATGAAGTCTGTATCAGACTGTAGACCAGATGTAGTCACATATTCACTCCTCATCAACTGTTGTGCTAAATTCCAACGTTTTGATCTGATTGATCCAGTGCTCACAGAGATGTCATATTTGGGAATTCAGTGTAGCACTGTTACATTCAACACCATTATTGATGGGTATGGGAAAGCTGAGATGTTTGAACAGATGGAGAAATCATTGATGGACATGATTGAATGTGGTCAGTGCATGCCTGATGTTTTCACATTGAATTCTATCATCTGGGCTTATGGAAATGGTGGACAGATTGAAAGTATGGAGAAGTGGTATGATGAATTTCAGCACATGGGGGTTAAGCCAGACATAAGAACATTTAATGCACTCATAAGATCATATGGAAAAATGGGAATGTTTGAGAAAATGGTTTCTGTGTTTGAGTTTATGGAGAAAAGGTTTTTCTCTCCAACCATCATCACCTTCAATATAGTTATTGAGATGTTTGGAAGAAAAGGAAATATAAAATCAATGGAGGAATTTTTCCAAATAATGAAGAACCGGGGAACGAAGCCTAATTCTATTACTTATTGTTCTCTCGTTAGTGCATACAGTAAAGCTGGACTTTTGGACAAGGTTGATTCTATCTTGAGGCAGGTATATAACTCTGATATAGCTCCAGACACTCCATTTTTCAACTGTGTCATCAGTGCATTTGGACATTCTGGGAATGTTAAACGGATGGAGGAGATATTCTTGATAATGAAAGAGAGAAAATGCATCCCTGATAAGATAACGTATGCCACTATGATCCAGGCCTACAAGGTACAGGGGAATCTGAAGGCTGTCCATGAGTTTGAGATGGAGCTATTTAACAAGGGAAAAAATACAGGTATCAATTTAACTCTTCTCATCTAATGTGGTCATGAGTTTATGACTTCTCTTTTTGTCATATCTGTTGTTATAGGCTATCAATCAGGAAAATACTTGTAGATTTAACATATATTTTACAATAAGAACAATTCGCGTCTCCGGTACTGCTGCCACTTTTGTTGCCGTCACTGCCCCTTCTGCCCATTTTCTGAACCTCTGTCTTAGCCTACGACCACATTTTCTTTTTTCGGAGTCCTTGTGCATCATGGATTTCATGCGTTGATTGACTGATCGCAATTTTATATTACAAATCTTCTTTTCATTTTTCTGCTTTTGTGATGTTCTGCTTAAAGATGTTCTCTGTTTATGGCAGTCCTTTCACATTGTAATTGTGTCTTTATAAGTTATTTTCTAACCAAATAAACGTTATAGATCATATTCAGAAGGTAAACTTTTTGACACTTACCCGTCAAGAATTAGTTAATGCTATGTGATTCCCAGTTATCTATTGCTGATATTTTCAAATGATATATTATGGTTGACTCTTAATAGAGCTTCAAGGTTAAAAGATTCATGAACTTGTTAAGGATTCTGTGTTTTATATTTAATTCGGGACTATGAGTGCTAACCTCTCTTCACTATGTTTGTTAAAATCAGGAGAAACGTAATGAAATGCATGCAGCATGGTGTATTTGAACTGGAATTTTTCACTCCAATACAGCTGGTGCTAGGTGATGCATCAGGAGAAATTCGAGTGCATAGACAACTAAATAAGTGAATGGCGAAGATTATGCTGCCAAAAGAGGGAATTGCATACCAGTTGCATAATCTGATCTACTCCTAATAGTAATTCTTCTCTCTCCCATCTTCTGATGAATTCATGCTAATCTATTTTTTAACATGAAGGAATTTGTCATAATCTGTATGCTTAGTTATGGGAGATATTCCAAACCATGTTCAGTTCTGGTAAAAAGGGCAGTGGGTAGGCTTGGAAGGAAAGTAAGAGTGGGGTATGAGTGTGATACTTAACCGAGTCCTTAACAAGAGGTAAGTATAACAAAGTCCAAGTGTTATAGGTCAAAAGAGCATCCGTTTCACATCTATAGTGGCTTTCCAGCCAGGGAATTGGAGAGCGTCAATGTGATTTTCAAGAATAGGTTTAGTGGAGAGAGACTAAGCAAATTGATTAATAGAAGGTGAGAGATGGGGCATTGATCTTTCCTTCTACCTTTAAAGGTGGTGTCAACAGAATCAGGGAGGGGATATGGGGAGATTTGGGAGTGGAAGAAGAGTTCTACTCGTCTCCTGTGGAAGATTCTGAAGGGGAGAAAATGGAAGTACTATCAAAGGAGACGTCAGCACTCAGAAAAGACTTGTAAGTAATCGAATCATAACATTTGCAACCTTTTGAGGCCAAGGATAACCAATAGAAATACACTTAAGTGGTCTAAGGAGACAATTATTAGTATGAGACTGCAAAGTGTGCACATAACACACAACCAAACACATGAGGAGATAAAGGAAATTAAGGTAATGTATGAAAGACCACCTAAAAAGAAAAAAACAGATATTTATCTGTAAGGAATGAAGATGGCATACAATTGATTAAATTACGGGCAGTTTAGACTACATCACAAAGAAATGCTTAGGTAAGTACATATGCAACAAAACAACATGGGCTATCTCTAACAAATGTTTGTCTGTGTGCTCTGCCACTTCATTTTGTTGAAGAGTATAGGAGCAGTTTTTTTTTTTTTTTTTGGATGAATAAATAAATATATTAAAGAGAAAGGAACAAGTGAATAAGGTCTTTAAGCAGAAGACTGGAGAGAGGAACTAAGGCCCCAAGAGACAACAATAAGCCTGTTCCTTGGGGTATCATCAACAGGGGGTGTCTCGAAGAAACATCAAAATAGATGGCATTCCAAATCCTGTCTATAAAGCGAGATTTGGAAGTCCATCTCCAAAGATTGCGCTCCCACCAAAGGTGGTGGACCAAGGCACAGAACACTAGCTTACCAATCTGATTGCAAATGGAAGAACCTGAAAAGTTCCTCAAAATCCAAGACCAATCTCGACCAAACCAGAATGAAAGCCTTGAGCGGGGCCATTTGGAGGTAAGGGCTTTTCCCCAGATGGATTTGGAGAAAGGGCAAGAAAAGAATAAGTGCTTAAGGTTTTCCATTGCGGACCAGCAGAGGATGCAGTTTGGGTTAACAGGGATGTGGCGGCTAGAAAGATTGGGGAGGGCAAAGTTTAGAGCTCTCCAAAGGGTAAGGGAATGGCAGGGAATGTAGCCTTTGAACCAAACCAATGGGGGCCAGGGGGTTTGGGGTTATGGGATCTGAGAAGGTTCCAAGCCGAAGAGGTGGTGAAGGATTTGGGGAGAGGGGAGCCAGATGGGAAGGTCACAAGAGGAGGTAGAGAGAGGAAGGAGAGATTCCCAAACCTAAGAGAATATGGGTAGGGGGAGGGGGTCCATGAGCCATAAGATATGAAGGCCAACAAAGGAGTGGATTTGGGAATGTGGGTATTATAGATACTGCGGGGACCAAAATGGTTATAAAGAATGTCCATCGGATGCCACGAGTCTAGCCAAAAGGATGTGGAGGAGCCAGTAGAGATGGAGATAGAGATGTTGGAGATGGCACGAGGGTAGAGTAATAGTATTTTCCTCTAGACCCAAGAAGAGTTGGCAAGCATAGGAATAGTCCAGAAGGATTCCCAACCGGAGAAGGGAAGAATAGATCCACCTAACCCAAATAGAGTCATGCTTTGAGGCAATCTTCTAGATAAGCTTGAGAAGGCAAGCCAAGTTAACAACAGAGATCTGGCGGATTCCTAGGCCACCCTCAGAGGTAGGGCGACAGATGGAAAGACCAATTGACTGGGTGGATAAAGCGCGAGGCTTCCTGCCCTTTCCAAAGGAAGGCACAAAATAAAGATTCCATTGTGTGGATGGTGGATTTGGGAATGGAAAAGATTCCGCACCAATAGGAGCAGTTGGTTTGATGAATAATACTGCAGGTAGCACAATAATCTAAAAGGTATTTTTGCACATCTCTAACACTAGTCAAAATGAAATTCTTTAATGAGAATACCAAATTGAGTCTTTATTTTATTCTAAAAATTGCAACACATAGATAAAAAGTTAGAATGATCCTTCAAGAGATACAATCAAGTTAAATGAGAATAATTGTCTACAAAAGTCACAAATACATATACGCAATGTTTGTTTTTTGCTCAAGGACCTCAAATGTTAGACTGAATTGAGGGGATGAAGATGGATCACAAAACAGAGTAACTTGAAAGGAAGGATGCACAACGATGCTTTCCAAATTCGCAACTCACATTTTAAGCTATAGACGGACTTAAAACTAGGAATTATGAGCTTTAATCTAGACAAGGATAAATGATGAAAGGGACAAGCCATTGAGAGGGAATCACACCACCCACAGGATGGGCAGTAACGGTAGCAGTCAGAGCTGCACTGTTGAGGTAGTGCAGCCCACCTTTTTTCATGTGTTCCTTGTGTGAAGTTCCTGAAAGACACAAGGAGAGGGAAAGAAGGTTATAGAGAAATTTAAGGCCTTTGCTAACTGGTTACCACCTTTTTTCATGTGTTCCTTGTGAAGTTCCTGAAAGACACAATGAGAGGGAAAGAAGGTTACAGAGAAATTTAAGGCCTTTGCTAACTGATCTGATTAACATAAAGTAAAATGAAATCGTAGAACATGTAGAACAGATGAATAATGCAGGCAGTACGTGACATCGCATAATGACCAGAAATAGGAGGTAGAAGAGTCATTAGCAAGAATGAGAGACTTGGAAGTTCCATTGATGGTAGATAAAGTAAATAGAGAGGATTACTAATCATATGAGTAGATGCTCAAAAAGCAATGATCCAGGGAGTAGAGGGAGTGGAAAAGAGAACAGCTGTATCTTCATTAGCTAAGGTAGCAGCAGAAGTAGAGAAGCTCCAGAAACTGTATGAATGGATGTCTCCAGACTCTGTAAATGCAGTAACATTTGAGAAATATCTTCACGATTGGTAGTTGAACCCCCTAAAGAGGATCTAGGTATGGTATCCACTGAGGACACTACCGTTATGTCCATAGTCATTGCATGATTGTCCAACTAGTTTGCCCAATCTGGCTTACCATGCTTGTCACAAAAGTCTCAATGGTGTGTGATAGGGCCACTGATTTCGTGTGTCTAAACTCGTGGGATCAGGCCTGGTGCTAGGTAACTACCCAACAGTTATTTTCACTAATAAGGAGCAGCTCTCCAATGATAAATAAGAGAACAAGAATAGGACACGTGGACAACAGTGGTTGGGTAGATTACTCAATTCAGTTATGCAACTCAGATATGGGGAAGAGGAGAGCAGGGAGAGGCAAGGTTGATCAATATTGATGTTTGGTAGCAGTCTACAGCTTGGGAGCCCTGGATTCTGGGTAATCCAGATTCACTTTCATTGCATCTCTTCATCTATAATTTTCTACTGTCGAGTGGGAAAGGGAGTTTATCAAACTGGCATCATAGCACATTCACTCGTAAGGGAATGGTGAACGTGAGAATGGAGGGGAGAGTCGATGAGATGGAAAAATATGTTCAGAAATTACATGGGCAGATTTCTGCCTTGTACTCAAAGTTTGGTTCGCTGTATCAGCAGGTTGAGGATAGCAGGCAACAATTTGAAACTTTTATGGAGGAATTTAGAGAACACATGAAAAAGGAGAGCTGTGGAAAATCAATTGAGATTGATTCCCAATCTCCCAATGTCATGGAATTGGAGAGTGGTGGCAAGCAACCACGGACAGTGTATGGGGGTCATCATGGAATGATAGGGAGGAAGCAATGGGGCAAGACTTAAGGGAAGAAAATCAAAAAGAAACCTACTAGAGACATCTTGAACTACCTGAGTTTTGGGGGCAAAGACCCTGTTGAAGTATACGCACTTTATGGTTATTTTACTGTTCACGGTACTGTTCACGTGAACAATATTGTACTATTGATATTATTCTACTTTCTATTTCTAATGTAGGAGTCTTGCTACATAAGTTTTGGGAGTTTTTAGAAAGCATAGTTTCTATTTTCAAAACTTTCTATTTTAGGAGCTAAGAAGTTACTAAAGCTGTAATTTTTTGTTTCCTTTTTCTAGAGGACAATTACTTGTCTCTCAAGTTGTATTAGATTCGTTATAAGCTATAGATAAAAGGGCTCTGTGAATCTAGACTCTTTAGCTAGAATCATAGGCCTCTTCTACTAGTTCTTCATCTCTTTTCTCTTCTTCTTCTTCTTCTCTCTTTTCTCTGTTCAAGTTCAACTACTGTTTTGATTATTAAAACTTGTTTTCTAACATGGTATCGAGCTTTTTTTAATCAAAACCAGTGTTGTTCTCAATATTCTCTTTTGAAGTTCTTTTTTTCTTTTTGTTTTCCTTGGTGTGCAGCCACCTAATGCTGTATATTATGGACTGTTATATCAGATATTCATGTGAACTGATCTTCTCTACCTATTACCTTACTCTTACACGTTCTAGAACTTGGATTAAATACTGTTTTCTACCTATCTTTGTTACCTCCTTTTTGCTGCACTTTGCAAACCTTTTTTTTCTTCTCCTATTCGGTCTTAAGGTTCCAGATTTTTATTTTTTATTTTTTTATGCTCATTCTACTTCAAGTTTTGGAAAACTGATTTGAGTGATATCTACCTCAGTTTAATGTTTTGACTTACATGTGACTCAACCATGAGTACGGCTGAATCTAAAGGATCTCAAGGAGATCATGTAAACGTTCAAATTACATCTATAAAGCTCAAAGGTAGTTCTAATTACTTGTTGTGGTCACAAGTGGTTCGGGTGTACATACTTGCAAAAGGTAAGCTTAAGTTCATTGAGGATGAACCTCCTGCTGAGACTGACAAATCCTATTTTAGTTAGATCCAAGATTATGCAATCATCAAAATTTGGATGTGGAAGAAAGTTACCAGACAAAGAGGTAGAGATTTCTAGCCATTCCTTGGTTGGAATTGACTCTCCACAGACCTTGAATCTTCGTGGGGTGATCCAAAGGCAGCGTGTGGTGGTTTTGGTTGGCTTTGGGGCATCACACAACTTCATACGGTGTGAATTGGCAAAGGCGATGGGTCTGGAAGTACAAGAGAGGGGTTTTAAAGTGGTGCTGGGCGATGGGCAGTGCATTCTAGGATATGGCGTATGTTGAAGGATGCCGATCAAATTGGGCAGTGTCGTGTTCCCTCTAAACATACTTTCGTTCAACCTGGGAAAAGCTATATTGTGCATTGAATGATTGTCCATGTTGGGGGAAGTCAGAAGTAATTGGAGGCAACAAAAACTGAGTTTCGACTAGAACGGGATACATATCAGATTGCATGGAGATCCGTCATTACGACGGAAGGAGACCACATTGTGGGGTCTATGGAGAATGCTACAAGTAGGTAGAAGGGCATTGGTTGCAGCCGCTAACATTTGTGGATTCAGAAGTGCAAAATTCTACTTACCAGCTACTAGAACAATTGTTAATTGAATTTGAGCCCCTATTCAATGAACCGAGGGGATTGCCACCGAGACGGACCATTAACTGCCGCATCAGTTTAATATAAGGCAGCAACCAGTCAAATACAGACTTTATCGCTACCAAGGCATTCAAGCCGGAGACTTGAGAAGGATTCTCTTTCCTTTTTCTTCTTATACATCATTTCTCATGAGTTTCTCAAGTTTGGCCTTTCCTCTGCCCAAAAAGTTGCACAATTGTCCAAGGATTGGGAGAATTGGAAATGGTGGAAATGGATGAATATTGAACTTGAATAGCCCATAGAGAAGGCGGTACAGGCAACTCAGCAGTTTATTCTTTGGATGTTGGATCTCACGAGTAGCCGTTCTACCTTTTGGTCCTGCTAAACCAAGAAGGGCCCACATGCTTAGAAAATTGAAATAGAGAAGCTAGTAAGTGAGATGTTAACCGTGATAATAGTCCGACTAAGCAAAAGTCCTTTCCCAAGTCTGATGTTGCTGGTTCACACAAAAGATGGGGGTTGGAGGTTTTGTGTGGACTACCGGTCATTGAATAAAATCACCATCCCTGATAAATTTCCCATCCCCGCCATTTATGAGTTTTTGGACGAGCTAGGAGCAGCAGTGGTATTTAGCACACTTGATCTCAAGGCTGGTTACCATCAAATCTGATTAGAAGAAGAGGACATTGAGAAGATAACTTTCATCACCCACAACAGACATTATGAGTTCCTTGTCATGCACTTTGGATTGACAAACGTTTCAACGACCTTCTAGGCTTTAAGAATGAGATATTTATAGAATGTTTGAGAAAATTTATACTTGTATTTTTTGCTGACATTTTGGTGTTCTGTAAATTCTAGTAAGAGCATGTTAAACATCTTCGGGTTGCTTTCTTCTTACTATCAAAGCATGAACTTGTGGTGAACAGAAAGAAATGCTTATTTGGATTAACAGAGTTGGAATATTTGGGGGCACATCATCCCTAGGAAGGGGATGGAGGCTGACCCACATAAAATAAGGAGCATGATTTACTAGCCTACAATGAAGAAATTTGAAGGCATTAAGGGGATTCCTAGGACTGATGAGATATTACCGGAAGTTTGTACAAAACTATGGTAAGATTGTTGCACCACTTACTCAACTAATGAACAAAGATGAAAGATGCCTTTGTGGGGGGAGAAGAAGCCCTGGGAGTCCTTCAAGCACTTAAAGAGTCGATGACCACCGCACCAGTCCTTGCTTTGCCAGACTTTAGGAAAGACCTTGTAGTGGAGACAGATGCATCAGGCCTTGGATTGAGGGCTGTACTCATGCAAGCACATCCAAAGTCTATTGGAGTCAAGCTTTATCTCCACGAGATCAAGTCAAATCAGTGTATGAAAAGGAATTAACGGCCATAGTTCTAGCTGTGATCAAGTGGCAGCATTACTTGGAAGGCATTCCAAAGTCAAAACTCGTCAACGTAGTATGAAATATCTTTTGGAGCAAAAGGTGATAGCTGCTGACCAGAAGAAATGGATCTTGAAGCTGTTGGGCACAATTTTGAGATCCTATATAAAACCAGGTTCGAACAAAGCTGTTGATGCTTTGTCACGGCAACCGGAAAGCGAGACAGCATTGAGCACACTTTCAGCAAGCATTTGGCAGGATGGACAGCAATTGATTGAAGAAGTCAGCCTCCATCCACTGTAGAAGACCATCATACAAGAGATATTGTCTGGGTCTGCTTCCCACCCGAAGTATCAACTGCATAATGGAGTCCTTTACCATAAGGGGAGACTAGTTGTAGTAGAACGTTCGACTTTGATACCCAAGTTCCTAGCAGAATTTCACTCTACCCTTATGGAGGGACTTAGAATTCCTGAGGACCTACAAACGAAAATTAATGGTGGTTTACTGGGTTGGCATGAAGGCAGCAATCAATGATTATGTAGCAGCTTGTGATGTTTGCCAACGCAACAGACACCCATCAATGAATCCCTGGGGTCTACTACAGCCCGTACCCATAGCTGAACGTATATGGGAAGATACCAGAATGGACTTTATTGGAGGACTTCCCCAAGATGAAAGGAGGAAATACCATTCTTGTAGTGGTGGACAAGCTGTCTAGGTAGGGGCATTTCATAGCTATTACTAATCCTTTTGCAGCTTGTGAAAACACAATACCACTCAGCCAGGACATTGTCAAGTTACATGGCCTTCCACGATCCATGGTTACTGATCAAGACCACCTCTTCCTCAACTACTTCTTGTCCAAATTATTCAGGATTGCAGGCACAACTATCAAGTATAGCAGTGCTTGCCACCCACAAATGAGTGGCCAAACGGAGGAAGTTAACAGATGTTTAGAGTCTACTTGCACTGCTTCTGTGCCCAGCAGCCCAAAGATTGGACAAAATTGGCTTGCTTGGGCTGAATATTGGTACAATCCCACTTACCATGCTTCTACTAAGATGACCCCTTCCCAAGCAATGTACGGATGACAGCCACCAACCGAAGGTAGATGAAGTCGACTCTTATTTGGGGGAGTGTGACCAAGTCCTAGATGAACTGAAGGCAAATTATTTGTGGCTCATGAAAAGATGTGCAATGCAGCAAACCAGCACTGTCGTGATGTCAGGCACAGTGTTGGGGATGAAGTCCTCCTTAAGTTGCTGCCTTACCACTTCAAAAAGCTCACCAACAGCAAAATGAGAAGCTCAGCCCATGCTTCTATGGTTCGTACCCAGTTATTGAATGAATAGGACCGGTGGCCTATAGACTCCAATTATCAGAAAACTCTCGAATCCATCTAGTCTTCCATGTCTCTTAGCTAAAGAAAGACTCTTACGCAGCCACTATCTTCTTGTCTAAAGGAGGATTGGGAGCTCACACTCACACTGGAAGAGTTGCTGGATTTCTGATACTCACCTTAGGGTTATTTGGAGGTATTAATCAAATGAAGGGACCTGCCTACTAGCAAAAACACCTGTGAAGATTTCACTGAACTGAATGGACAATCTCCTACTTTCCACCTTGAGGACAAGGTGAAATCATGGGGGTGGTGTGGTGCTGATAGGCCACTGATTTCACGAGTCTACACTTGTTATCAGGCCTGCTGCTAGGTAACTACCCAGCAGTCACTAATGAGGAACAGCTCTCCAATAATAAATAGGAGAATAAGAACAGGACATGTGGACAGCAATTTGGGCAGATTACTCAATTTAGTTATATGCAACTCAGATATGGGGAAGGGGAGAGCAGGGAGAGGCAAGGTTGATCAATGTTGGTGTTTGGTAGCAGTCAACTACTGGGGAGCCCTGGACTCTAGGTAATCTAGATTTTGCTTCCATTGCATTTCTTTTGTATTTAATTTTCTGCTTTTGAGTGGGAAAGGAGTTTATCAGTCTGATTAAACTTGTCCAATAAGAACACTGTCAAGAAGAATGATCAGTGCGTTTTCCACCAGAACCATGTGCACCGGCCCGGTGGCCTCAAAGTAGAGCATCCTTCAAGGTGGAGTGAGATTTGCAGGGGGACTATGTATTGAAGGCCAGAATATGTTCAGCAAGTGTAGGGACTGTTTCCCCAGAAGGTAACCTTCACAGTCTTTATATTATAATAATCAGCCAAGAACTTTGAAACGAGGAATTCATTGCACTGAGCCTTGAGCTTCTCAATATCGGTAGTGAGTGGTTGAAAACTTTCAACTCCTCCACCATACTCATGAATGCAATGTAGTTTTCTTGGAGAGACTTGTTAGGCTGTTGAAGTTGATACAACTTCTCACAGAGGTCATAAATAAAGAAGGGCGAAACCGCTGCCAAAAGCTTTCGTACGAGAATAGTCTGGGGGGAGAATTTTCCCATGCAGTCTTACCCCAACGATTTTTGCAAAGAAGCTGTTTCAGTGTGGAGGTCATAGATATGATTTGTATTTTTCTCCTAAGAATAAGTATTATTCAAGTCATCTCATACACCCTTAGCTGTAATACAAAATTGCATTAGCAGCAATATCGGGTTCCATGTTGTTCCACAACAAAATAAGCATAGTTGTGTTTTTGTTGATCCATGCACTATATTTGTCATTGTTTGTCTTTGGCCATAAACATAATATAAACCTCAACAGCTTGAGCTCACAATAAGTAGTTGGAGCACCCTTTGAGTTTAATAGAGGTGATGGTTACACTGATATTACCCGCAAGTGAAGCAGTGGTCTTCATCTCTGCCATAACAGGGAGGCAAGTTTGCAGGGCCGGAGGTGCCCCCCGCCCAAAAAAAAAAAAGAATGATGTTGAATCCTGGCTTCACCCCTGCAAGGTTTTACTAGAAAGTTGTACTGAAGCACCATAAACAAATAACGCTTGTAGAACAAAAAGTCGAGTACTTTGACAATTGAACTGTGATGAGAAAATCCAATTGCAGAATCAATACAAGACTCTTGAAGAATCACTAAGCGATAGACTCTGGTAAATAGTACTGGTAATCAGCCATCAGAGGTCCATTGAATCCAAATAATCAGCCATTTCTTTTTCCACATGAGAAAAAAAGAAGAAAGGTAGAAACCCAAAAAGAATTCAATTTCGCTGCAGATGGAAGAAATCAGCTGAAAATCTTCCACAAATATCATTCAGAAACTTGAAAAAAATCTTATAGGGTAGTATTCGTTATTATCTTCATTGGTAAATATACATGGGGACCAGAAAGATCTCTAACACTGTTCATCATGCTGTTCAGGGGAACAGTGTCATAGCCGTAAGACTAAAAACCCCTTGGATACTCTAGAAACCTATCAAATCTGAGGATGAAATTTCACTTTTGTGTTAATTGGATTCATGATTTTAGAAAAGTCTCATTTTGTTTTCACTTTCTTTTTTTCTTCTGAAAAGTGTTTGAATTGGTGTATCCAGGTCATGGCAGTCGTGTGCTTAAAATGATTAATTTTGCTGATAGGAGAAATTTATATTTGGGTTGTGGTAAATGGAACCAATTCTTGGCAAGCTCTTCATTGGAGGAATTTATTGTGATACAAAGGAAGATCGTCTTGGCGCATTGGTCATGGATTCAAAGTCCTTAAAAGTAAGTTGTATGAATTCGACTCCACTGAGTGCGGGAGCCTTGGTGCACTGCCTCATTAGAAATAAGAGTAAGCCTGCATGAATTCGACCCTCCCCAGACTCCACTATAAGTGCAAGAGCCTTGGTGTACTGTGTATGGCTATTACAAATGAAGATCGTTTATGAAATATTTCAGAACTTACTGGTTTGAATAGTAAGTAACCTTCTGCATCACTTACCAATCGCCATTATGATTTCGAGGAAAACACAAAGTGGAAAGTCTGTATTGTATGCAAGCACACTGGGTGCAACTTTATACCCTGTATATTCTGTCATGCAGTCAAGGAGTCAGTGAAGATTTGATTGTTCTTAGGAACTAGAAATTTTATACATTCTTAATGAAAACAACTACAGCATTCATGGATCATCAGGTCTTGCCTGCACCGGAAAGATATCATGGAAGTTTAGCATTCAGTCATGGAGAGAAAATGTTCTGATGCAAAGGAAGTGGTGCAGAATGGTTTGCCTTTGGTTCATTATTCATCTTTCTTTTTCTTTTATACAACTCATATACAGTGGGTGAGAGTCATTCCTCATGACCTCTTATATGTCGTTTAGGGTTTCCGTGACCAAGTCAAACTCATACATTGAAATGGCTCATCTGTTTGTGTGAGGAGTTCATTGGTACTTGACAATCATAAGTTTTCGGTTTTCACTTCTTGGAGTTAAAAATTTTCATTTTTCTTTCTTCATGTATGGCGCGAATGGTATGTTCAAATCAAATTCAATGTGTTGATTGAACCTTCATTCTTGGGTTTCCTTAACTGTTAATAAAATACGTAGAATGTAGAATGATTACGTGAAAATGTGTGAGCTAATGATGTCCCATTCCTGTTCACTTTCGAACGAACACACATGCGTTCCATTATGGACCTGTGCTTCTTTGTCTTCCGGAGTACAAGTGAACAATTTCCTTAGTCATTTCATTTTTCAACTGACTCTGGAGTACTGGAGCTCTCCAAACCTCTCCCTCTCTGTCAAGTGTCTAGGAGATTCGGTGTATTTGGTAAATCCTAATCTGGGAACTTTAGTGTGACTTCCACTAGTTAAGCATTCCATTCGACCTTCAGTTCTGACAATGCCGGACTCAAATAAAGTTGTCTCCAACTTTATTATATGGGGCTTTTAGGTTCCAGCAGGGGTGAGATGATGAACAACTTAGCAATGTTTTCTGATGCGCTTTAGGTGTGGTCTATAATTTTAATGGATGATAACGATAATTTTCTTTTCTTGGCAGATTTCAGGAAAGGTTCATATTGTTAGCACATGCAGAGTATCTGCTGTTGGATCTCACCTTGCTGAATTGAGTTTGAAATGTAGGCCTGTGAGGTGGGTTCAGCTTCTCCCCTTCAGGAAATCTCCCACAGAGTGTCCGACGAGGTATAAGAATCTGTCACGTGGAGTATACCAATCCAAGGGCTAAGATAATATTATTTTGAGGAAATTATACGGCACCCGCTATAAAAGGGGTAAAAACTCTTACCACCCGCTATTACCTCTTAAATTACATGGCACCCACACTCAAAATTACAAGTTACCCACTGCTGACAACCAGACCCTGCCAGCGACGACAGCCCACCTACATAACCACAACGAATTTAATCTCACAGGGTACCCATTTGGATTCATATCCAAATCAAAATAGAGCCCAAGAACAGAAACCCACCTGAAATTTAAGACTAATAGAACTAAAAATTAAATTTTGTTTTTTACCTTGGCCGCCCTTGTTCTGGCCCTTGCCCACCTGGAACTTGCAGTTTCAGGTCTTTTGATGTCAAAGAACGATACAGAATTTTGCTTCAAAGCTGCAAAATCTAATGCCTTCCACCTGAAATTTTCCAATTTAGTCAGATTAAAACAACGTTACCCACCCAATAAATCAAAACAAAACAGGAACAATTTTGACTAAGGGAAACGAGCCACAGCTCCTCTACCACAACGGCAGAATCTCCAAGGTTTCTTCGTGTTGGGTTTTTATTAATTATAATATGCCCAAGGGCAAAATTTGAAATTCACTTTTGGGCGGTTACAAAATATAAGATTATATATTTTGGTAACCACTACATCACTCGGGTGATCACACTACGGATACGTGAGATTTCCTAAAAGGCGATTCTCTTTCTCTCTCTCCCTCTATTCAAGAAACGCAGAAAGGAGAAGTTCTTCGTGGATCTTCTTCTCCTTAATCTTGGTCTTCGATTTCTTCCATTCATACGGCATGCGGGTTGTGGAATACATTCTCTTTCCTTGTGATTGTAGAATCAAACCAGTGACGAGTTCGTGGAGGAACGAGGACGTGGATCAAAAATATTTCCGCTGCAATAATTATATATTTGGGAAAACGAATCCAGGTAAGGATCTTTATCCTTTCTATTTCAAGTATAGAGATAGATTTTTCCAAAATTGGCATCAGAGCTCATGTTCCTGCGATTCTTCGTTCTTCCCAATTGTTTATTTTTTCTTGAATGAATCCAATGGGAGGATCAAGGGTTTATAGAAACACATTGTAAATCCAAGGTTTAATGGAAACTCATGGGAGAATTGAAAGGGTTTTAAGAAACCCTAATTTTTTTGTTTGGATCCAAGTGGGAGGATCCTTGTGATTTTCTTCTGTAAAAACGTGCATGATTGATGATCCATGAGAATGTATTCTTTGTTTAATAATTTCTGAAATTTTCATGCATTTTTTTGGGAAAATTTTGGGTGAAAAACGAATTTTTTCCTTTTTTGGATCTGTAATTCGTACATGAGTTGCAAGCACTATTTGGTCACTGAGGACCAGATGGACGTCCGTTTGATCACAATGGACCAGACGGAA
Organism: Hakea prostrata; assembly: GCF_041222555.1. Lineage (NCBI taxonomy): Eukaryota > Viridiplantae > Streptophyta > Magnoliopsida > Proteales > Proteaceae > Hakea > Hakea prostrata. The sequence continues at coordinate 40,954,722 of NC_142608.1, forward strand.
TTTTCGTGCGGTTACAGAGGACCAGACGAATTTCCTTCTAGTCAGACGAAATTTTGTATGATCACAAAGGACCATATGGAATTTCCGTTTGGTCACAAAGGACCAGACAGATTTTCCATCTAGTGAGACGGAAGTCCGTTTGGGAGATGGATTTTTTTGAGACTCTAGTGTGTCCAGTTCATAATGTGTTTCTAACTTATTGAACACCAATACCCCAACAATCTGAGTGATGTTTGAGTGTTGAGAGCCTAATGGGGCCTAGTGGGAGCTAGTGAAGTAGAAGTGTTCTATGTGAACCACCTAGTAGCATAAACATGATTGGGTGTTTTATTTTAGTAAAACTATATTGATTGTGGTTTTTTTTAATCATGTTTTTGACATAAAATGAAACCAGTATATAAGTCTATATGAGTTTGCATAAGAATTTGATTGAATGTTTGTTAGCATCTCTTTTGGTTTAAATGCTTATCCAATAGGTTGACTATGCTAGTGTGAATTGTTGTTGCTTGTGTTGTATTTTATGCTAGAATAGTTAAATTCATCATTATATATATTGTTTCTAGTTAAATAACTGCTACCAAGAGCATCGTTGCAGATCTCACAAAAGGAGATAAACTGAATGAGATGAATTATGACCTCTGGCACTGAAAGGTGCAACATCTCCTAGAAGAGCAGGACAAGCTGGAAACCATAAACCAGACCACGACCCCACCTGAGGAAGGTACCACTACACAGCATCACAAGGACCTTGAGCTTTACAATGCTTTGAAGAGGAAAGACTGGGTAGCTAGGATTACTATCCTAAGCTCCATGAGGGATGACTTGATGCTTCGGTTTGAGAAGCATAGGATTGCAAAGTCTTTGTGGGAGGCTGTGAAGTTCTAATATGGAGGGATTCCCACTACAAGAGGCCACCAGCTCGAACTCACTTTTGATGGTTACAAGATGCACCAGGGTCACACCATGAGGCAACACATAACCATCATATCCAACATGATAAGTGAGTTGAGTGTATGTGGGTGCCAAAAGACTAATGAGGAGAAAGTCTTTGTAGTCATTAGGTCATTACTTAAGACTTGGGAGCATATGAAGATCTTCTTGACTCATGCTGATGATGTCAAGACTTTTGATCAAGGTGCTAAGCACCTTGAGCTAGAGGAGGATTGGATGTTGGCTGATACCTCTCCCACTAAAGAGTTTGTTCTGTTGAAGCGAGCACTAGTAAGGGTGCAGGCTTTAAGCACAAGAGGGAAAAAGCTCAACCTCAGCAGTCCAAGAAAAGTAACAGAGGTGGGAACAGAAACAAGATTGGCCCAAAGCATTCAAGAGGGACCAGTGCTAGCAAGAAGAAATCATCTTTGATTTGCTTCAATTGCCAAAAGACTGATCATTTTGCTTATGATTACACTGAGCAGGAGGTATGTACTGTGTGTTATACCTCATCTTGTTATGTAATAAGTTCTCCTCTGCTTGCTAAATTAAGTCCTTTGTGAATTGTTGATTCAGGTGCAACAGAACACTGACAGTCTATTTCCAAAAGCACTCATAATTGTTTTTGGTGTTTCTCGAAGCATAAATACTTAGTGAGGGATCAAACACGTTGTAAGATATGAAAACCATGAGGAGTTCTTGAAAATGCAAGTCCCATATGTATATGGCTAGGCCAAACTGTTTGGATACAACTTGTGGGTGGGTTCAACCTGAATCTAACCTACTTGATGCCAAATCATTTGAGTTTGGGGGTGCAATGGAGGTCTCAGTCCTCTTTAATGAAGTTTTTCGAAATGAAGGGACAAGTCACAGCGTATTGATCTGAGGACTGCATGGTTTAAAGGATGTCCTCTTATTCCCTATTTTCTTATACTTCGAGAGGTGCTTAAGAAGAAATGATGGAGGTCGGTAGTTAGCTCAGTGGTTGATACATCAGGTGTTCAGGGAGGTTGGTAAGCATGAAATTCTAACGAGTAGCACGAATGTTTTGCCAAGCAGATCTATAAATGTAAGACAACTTTATTGAATTTGAAGGTGGGGGGATCAAATAAGCCGCAGGAAGTTTTATGTAAGGCCACAACATGGGCCTTTCAAGTTGAATATTGATGGAAGCTAACTTGGCAACCCAGGAATGGCTTGGGCAAGGGGTGTGTTTTGTGATTCTTCCACTTCATTGGCGAGGAAATTTTGGGTCTTCTTGGGTGTTATGATCAATTTGAGGCTGAATTCAACACGCTGGTATGTGGTGTTGAATGGGCTAAAGAATTGGGTCATTCTTAATTGTGGATTGACATGATTCAGTGGCAGTGATGATTTGGCTTAGAAGGATACGCTTAGAAGAATTGGGTCATTCTAAGGAATTCAACACGCCACACTGACAGTCTTTACCTCTTCCTCTCCACACCTCTCTTCTCTTCTCTTCTTCGGTTTCTTTGCCTCGTCGTCATGGAATGTTTCCATGCGTCCTTGTTTCTATACCCCTATTGTGGTACCCTCCCCCTCCCCCTCCCCCTGTGGATTGGATGGGATGGGATAGTGTAACAACCCCCGTATTTCTAACTCGGGATCTGTATTGCAAGTCCGAGAACCCGAAGGTCTAGTTGGGTAAATTTGTGAAGTGTCCGAATAGAAGTCCATGATCCATACCCTGAACCCATGGATTTGGATTCTCTGACTGAAGAACCTGCCTTACTTGGTAGTTTGACTTCTAGAAGGCAAGTGATGTCTGGAGATGTCCGGAATGAAGGTAAGATCTCCCCCATGTTTTCATTAGGGTTAGGTTGTACTTGTACATCAACCCCCCTAGCAAAGCACCCTTGTATAGCAAAATACATGGGGGCGGTTGCTAGTGGCGGTCGATTGAACCAAGCCCGCCTCAAGCGACCGCCTGGTTTTGGTTGCGGGATTTTGCCTTATTTTGCCCCCTGACTCCTATAAATAGTAACCCTTGCCTATTTTACAAATATTTTATTCGTGGTTACCGTTTTTGGAGGTTAGACGGCTGTGGAGAAGTGCTGGAAGCAGATTTGAAGTGCTGTTAGAGTCCCAGAAGGTTCTACTATCATTCATAGTTGATCTGGCTGAGGTAAGTGATTCCCTGTTCACTCATGCTTCACCACTTGCTATGATAAAAGTAGATTAGTGTTTCCCTTTGGTTGTTCTTGATCCTTCTATTGCACCGCCTACCTTTTGTTAATCTTGGTGAGATCAGATTCGAAAACGAAACCTTGCTTTCGTTAAAAGGGCTGATCTAATCAAGAGGGAGGTTTCTGGATAACTAAATTGATGTCTTTGTTTAGGTTTAGTATCACCCGTGGTTATGGGAGTAATAGATTTGAGATTCAGACTATGATCATTCAAAATTCGGATTGAAAACAGATGATCAGAAGCCTGAGTTTTGGATTGAAACTCTCTATTTTTGGGGCGGTGACTAGTGGCAATCGCTCAACCTAAGCGACCCGCCCGAGCGACCGGCTGGTTTCCAGTGACCAATTGACTTCTGGTTTTGATCCGATTTGATTCATTCGACTTATACCTTATTGTAACCCTGTATATAGGTGTCCTCTGTTTGAAGAGAAAGTTTTATAATTGTTTACGAATTACTTTTTATGGACGAATTACTTATATGCAGGTAAGGGCATACAATCCTGTCTTTATGAGTTGACTTGAACATGCTAGTCCGGTGTCTGTTATTATTAATCTTTCATTTCATATGCTATTGTAACCGTTTTTCACCTACTGATCTTGTTATATGACTGTTGTTTGTATTGTTTATACATGCACTTTGTCGATTATGAATGTGATATGATGTTGGTTGATAGTACGTGGTTCTGATGGAATAGATATTCTACTTGGATATCTTAGCTTGGGATATCATAAGGCTGTGGTATGGGACACATGCCTGCTGATGTTTCCAACACTGTCATAACTATTGGATGACATACTTAGGTAGAGTCTAGAGTTGCATGGCTAGGTACCCCACATGCTACTACCCTTTTGGTAGGGGAATTGAAACCGGGTGACCCGTGATGACTGATGATGTGACGATGGTCCACTGTTAGTCATATAAATGGTAGGGTTGCATATGTTAGGGTTGGGCTCATGGACGTCCAAGGAATGGACCAGGTGTCGTGAGGAGTCATAAGAGCATTTTGCCCCAATAATATGTGGATGACTATAGGGTTATGGAATGAAGTCCAATAGCGGTAGCCTGTTTGTGAGGGTTATCATTCCTAGGTTGCGAAGGATACTGAACCGAGTTGGTTGGTGCCATTGGGGATGTATCTGGACTTCATGTAGTACGTTACCTGTATGACCTTGCATTGGATTAGAAACCCCGACATGCGCCAATACTCATGCCAATGGTCGTGGTGAGAGAGTGTTGACTTAACCCCAACCATGGTTTGAGAGCCAAGTGTGGACTTTCCATTTTACCCAGGATCCCTATAGAGGTAACCAGTCCTTGCCGAATTAGAGTGACTAGACCTACCCAGAGGAGGGCTGGTGTGTATCTTAAAGCATGTCAACTGTTAGAGACTTGCATAGTTAGATCTTAGTAGCATTCATACTTTGCACTCATACATATCATATATGCATTTTTTATTTGTTGGACATATGAATGGGAATTGTTATTGCTCTTACCGAGTTTCCAGAACTCATTCCTTTATTTGTATATGTTTTATTAGCCTGCGTAGATGGAGGAAATGTGTTGGAAGATGGATTGGTTTCCTATGAAGGAACCTTCCCGTATGAAGAAGATGTGCAATCAGGGAAATGGAGATAGCCTGTGCGGGAGCTCCTGCGAGTGCATGGAATGCGCTTACTGCACCCATTGATGGGTGGAGGAGACAGGTTGCCAGGCAGTTTGCTCAACGAATGGAGAAGAACTGGTGGACTCCTTTTTTTAGAAATTCATGAAAAACATTACTTAGCTTTAGAGAATGAAACTTGAAAGAAAATAATTTAATTCTTTTTGATTGCTTCCGCTAAACTCGTATTCTTTTGATTTATTATTCTTTCATGGATTATTTTATTGGAGTATTTGGACTCGTGTAATCCTTTAATTCATTAATTGAACTATTCTTGCTCTTAATTGTCTTTATTTGTATTTATTATTGTTGATAGACTAAAACCGTTGATCCTGTGATGGATCACACCCACGGGTTGTCGGGCGGGTAACCGAGACCGGCGGGTGGGGTGTGACATATGGGGCTGGTGAACACCTGCCTTACGTGGGTTTCTTCTCTCTTACTTGGCAAGACTGCAACAAACCCAGTTGGGTTTGGTTCGGAGACTCTTTCAAAATTTATTTATGGAAATTATTATAAAATAATCACCACCTTTAGATGAGTCTAAATCACCTCCTTTCTAAGGGAGAAAAGTGGAGTGTGGATTGAGCTTAGTGGAATACCATCATGTTCCAAAAGGAAGCAGGAGAATAACGATGGGGAACAACTCGAGTGTGGAGGTTCATGGCGTTGGCATGTGTAAATTAGTTTTACGAGGTGGCCAGATGCTAATGGTCCATGATGCGCTGTATGCTCCAGACATTCAGCGGAATCTTGTTTCTGCTATTTTTCTTATGAGACATGGTTTTAGAGTTGTATTTGAAAACAATTATTTGGTTTTGTATCTAGGTGATATAGTTTATGGTTATGGTTTTCTTCAGAATGGTTTTATTGTATTGAATACAATTGATTATTTATCTAATTTTAGTAATGCTTTTGTTTGCCAAAATACTGTGCGTATTGATTCTAATATGTGGCATGCTAGACTAGGACATATTGGCTTAGATAGGATGAACAGGTTGGCAAGAGAAGGTCTCTTGGGCCAAGGTTCACTATCTGATTTGCCAACTTGTGAGTCATGTCTAGTAGGAAAAGTAACTAGAAAACCATTTAAAAAGGCTTTGAGAGTCTCTTCCTCTAGAACTTATTCATTCAGATGTATGTGCACCCATGAATGTGCATACTATAAAAGGACAGGCTTATTTCATCACATTCATAGATGCCTATACACGGTATGATCACATTTATCTAATTTCTCATAAGTCAGAAGCTCTAGAATGTTTTAAGAAGTTCATGAGCTTAGTTGAAAATCAGTTAGATAAAATGATTAAAACTCTTAGAACGTATAGAGATAGAGAGTATCTCTCCTATTTGTTCAAAGGGTTGATGAAAAGGGGATATCTAGGCAACTTACTATTCCAAAGACTCCATAGAAAAATGGGGTTGCTGAGAGGAGGAATAGATCCTTGTTAAACATGGTGAGATCCATGATGGTGTATGCAAACCTACCCATCTCTTATTAGGGAGATGCTTTGCTGATTGTGGCCTATATCCTCAATAGAGTTTCAACCAAATCGGTTCCTTTTACACCATATGACTTGTGAACCAGAAGGAAGCCAGACTTGAGTTACATGCACACATGGGGATGTGCAACATATATTCACTCTACATCTCACCAACATGGGAAGCTTGGACCCAGAGGAAGAAAGTGTATTTTGTAAGATATTTTGAACTCTCAAAGGGCCATGTCTTCATTGGACTAGATGAGAGTGAGAGGAGAACGGAACTCAAGTCTAAGGATGCAACATTCTTGGAAAATGATTTTCCATCTCTTGTAGGAGTTAGCAAAGAATCACTGGAATTCTTTGAGATACAAGATAGTGATCTTGTCACTCCAAGGATTCAAATTCTGGATAATGAACCTGGGGTTCATCCAGAAGATCCTAGTGAGGGTGGGAGTGCAAATGTGATAGCTACCTTAGAGGGTGAGCAATCTAACATGCATTTGCACCATAGTAGGCGCGGGCTAGTTCCTCGTCGACGTTTCGACATAGAGGATGAAGCCTACATGGTAACTCCCGAAAGAGAACGACTATGAGATGACTCTAGTCGATGTATCACACCCCACCCGCCAGTCTCGGTTACCCGCCCGACAACTCGTGGGTGTGATCCATCACAAGATCCAAGGTTTTAGTCTATCAACAATATTTAAGACAAATAAAGATAATCAAGAGCAAAGACTATTCAATAATTGAATTAAATGAATTATAGGAGTCCAAATACTCCAATAAAAAAAAATAAAGGAAAGAAATAATGAATAAAATGAATAAGGGTACAGCGGAAGTAAACAAAAGAGTTATATCAATTTCTTCCCAGTTTCCTTTTCTAAATCTAAAAAGTGTTTTTCATGGATCTCAAGGTAAGGTGTTCTCCAATTCAACTCTATTCGCCGAGCGAACTTTCTGACCACCTTCCGTCTCTGATCATCAATAGGTGCGATAAGCGCACTCCATGCAGCTGCAGGAGCTCCCGCACATGCTATTTCCATCTCCCACTGACGGTGCCACATCTTCTTCATACGGGATGGTTCCTTCATAGGAAACCAGTCCATCTTCCTGTATAATTCCTTCTTCTGTGTAGGCTAATAAACAATACAAAATAAAGACGTGAGTTCTAAAGAACTCAGTAAGAAACAATCACAAATCCCATCCATTATCCAACAATGCCAAGATACATAAATAATATGAATGAATGCAAAGTATGAATGATACTATGATTTCTAACTATGCAGGTCTCTAATAGTTGACATGCTTTAAGTTATACACCAGCCCTCCTCTGGGTAAGCCTCATCACTCTGATCCGGCAAGGACTAGCTACCTCTATAGGGATCCCGGGAAAAAGGGAAAAGTCCACACCTGAATCTCAATTCCATGGTTGGGGGTTAAGTCAACACTCTCTTACCACAACCATTGGTAATGAGTACTGGCGCATGTCGGGGTTTCTAATCCAATGCAAGGTCATACTGGTTACATGTCTACATGAAGTCCAGATACATCCCCTATGGCACCAACCAACTCGGTTCAGTATCCTTCGCAACCTAGGAGAGAGAATCCTCACAGACTGGCTACCGCTGTTGGACTCCACTCCTTAACCCTATGGTCATCCACATATTATTGGGGCGGATGCTCTCATGATTCCTCACGACACCCGGTCCGATCCTTGGACATCCATGAGCCCAACCCTAACATATGCAACCCTACCATTTATATGACTAACAGTGGACCACAATGTCACATCATTGTCATCACGGGTCACTCGGTTTCAATCCCCCTACCGAAAGGGTAGTAGCATGTGGGGTACCTAACCATGCAAATCTAGACTCTACCTAAATAATGCCATCAAATAGTAAAGACAGTGTTGGAGACATCAGCAGGCATGTGTCCCATTCCATAGCCTTCTGATATCCCTAGCTAAGATATCCCAAAATAGATACCTCATCCATCATAACCATATACCAACTATCATTAACACATAACATTCATAATCAACACAATATGTATATAAGTAAGTCAAACAGCAGTAAAGTAATATGATTTATATATAAAACATAAAATTAGCAGCATATATAAAGAAATATGATTTCAAATAGACACTAGATTAACATATTATAGTCTATTCAAGAGATAGGATGAATTGTCCTTACCTGCATATAAGTAAGATTGTCCGTAAAATGAAATCTAATAACTATTATATGACTTTTCTTTCAAACAACGATTACCTATACACAGGGTTATAGTAACATATAAGTTAAATGAATCAATTTGAATCAGAACCAAAAACCATTTGGTCTCTGTTTACCAGCCGGTCGCTTAGGTTGAGCGACCGCAACTAGTGACCGCCCCAAAAACAGTGAGTTTCAATCCGAAACTCAGGGCTTCGATTACTCATTTTCAATTCAGATTTCGAGTAATCTTGACCTAAGTCTCGAATCTAATACTCCCTAAGCAAAAAGGGTGAGGGAAAACTAACCATTACCATCAATAGACCCAGAACTCTCCCCTTGACTGGATTAACCTTCTCACGAAATCAGGGTTTCATTCAGGGTTAATTCATCTCAAGTAGATAGAAAAGAGAGTCAAAATGATCCAAGGGGGTAACCACAAAGACGAGGGGGTGGGTTAACACTAATTTAACTGACAAAGAGAGTAAAGAACAAAGGATTAATTCATTACCTCACGCCAGAAAGTCAGAAAAGGAAAGGACTGATCTCCAAGTCACTGCCAGCACTCCAGAGTCTCTTTCGGAACTTCCCCGCAGCCGTCTAACCTCCAAATTTAGCAACCACGAATAAAATATTCGTTACTTAGACGAGGGTTGCCTTTTATAGAAGTCAGGGGGAAAAATAGGGTAAAATTCCAGAAAACAGACCGGGCGGTCGCTCCAGCGGTCGCTTGGTTTGATCGACCACCACTAGCAACCGCCCCCATGTAATTTGCCATACAAGGGTGCTTTTGCTAGGGGGTTGATACCCAAGGTCAACCTAGCCCTAAAGAAGAGATGGGGGAGATCTTACCTTCATTCCGGACATCTCTGAACAACACTTGACTTCCATAATTCCAAGAACCAAGCAAGGCAGGCTCTTCAGACAAAGGATCCAGATCCATGGTTCAGGGTATGGATCATGGACTTCAATCTGGACACTCCACAAATTCATCCGACTAGACCTTCGGGTTCTTAGACCTGAAATATGGATCTCGAGTTAGAAATATGGGGGTTGTTACATGATGAGCATGAACCGAAGAGCATGCAAGAAGCTCTTGTGGGGACAAGCTCAAAAGAATGGTTGAAAGCAATAGAGAAATAGTTGGAGTCGATGAAAGTAAATCATGTCTGGGATTTGGTTTACTCATTTCTCAAGATCATGAGAAAAGACAGATGGATCTATTGAGAGATTCAAGGCTCGTTTATTGGCTAAGGGCTACACCCAACGAGAGGGCGTTGATTATGAGGAAACTTTTTACCCTATGGTTAGGTTTGCCTCCATCAGCCTCATATTAGCCATTGTTGCTCAGTTGGACTTGGGGCTTTATCAGATGGATGTAAAGACTACTTTTCTCAATGGAGAACTTGAGGAAGAGATCTATATGGATCAACCTCAAGGCTTAGAAGCTAATGGACTAGAGCGCAAAGTGTGCAAATTCAAGAAGTCCATATATGGCTTAAAGCAAGCATCTAGACAATGGAATGTGCGCTTCCACCAAGCTATGATGAAAAATGGTTTTTCCATGCTTGAGGAAGACACTGTATTTACACCAAGAGATCTTATGGTAATTATGTCATTCTAACACTATTCGTAGATGACATACTCATGGCTAGCAATAGCAAAGAGCTATTGGAAACCATTAAGAAATGGTTGTCCTCCGTATTTGATATGAAGGACATAGGTGAAGCAAGCTATGTATTTGGTGTCAAGATTGTCAGAAATAGGCAAAAGAGATTTCTTGGTTTACCTCAGGAGACCTATATTGGCAATGTCTTGACGAGATACCAGATGCACAACTGCAAACAAATAGATACTCTAGTGGAGAAGGGTTTGCATTTGAGCCTTGATATGGGTCCTAAGACTCCAGAGGAGAAAACCAAGATGGAAAGAGTTCCATATTTTAGTGTAGTGGGTAGCCTTATGTACGCTATGATGTATACTAGGCCAGATATTATTATGTAAGAGCATTGGAAAGCAGTCAAGAGGATATTGAGATATCTTAGAGGAACGAGTAACTACAAGTTGTGTTACCAAAGATCGGATTTGCGGTTAGTTGGCCCGGTTTGCACTTGGTGGCCGGGTACCCCTTGTCATTCGGGCAACTTGCTGTAATATTCTTGCTTGAGTGTTGTGTGGAGGTGTCACATCCTCCCAGCCGGTACCCTAATTGGCATACCCGAGAGTGTGATCCATAGCCCCGAAGATCAAGTATCGAGGAAATCATCCTCCCACATATACAATAACATAATCATAAACAGGAAATAATAAAGGTTTAAATATTATAAACAAAAGGTTTAACTCAAGAAATGAATAAATAGTATAATCAGAGTGCGGAAAATGATACCAGATATCCGAAGATATCAAAAGAAGTAAAGTGAGGCGGAAACTCACTCCACAAACATAGCGGAACGCAGTATGAAAGTCAAAAAGGAAATAACAACTGAAACAAATGTACTAAGAAATAAACTAGGAACAAGAGTCTTCTAGTCTATAGATAACGTCTTCATAAGTGTGGACTTCATCAACCCAATGAATCCTTTCTAACTCTATGCTGTTTTCAAAAGTAGTACGTAGCTTGATCCGCCGGGGGATCATCAGAGTAATCTTGATCGTCGCCAGTACCTTGCGTGTAATATGCTTCATCGGCTTGCGCTTCACTGTACTGTTCGTCATAATAATCTGTACCTGCAGGATAATCTAACAGGAAAATATACAAAAAGGAATGAGTTTCGAAGAAACTCAGTAAGGCAAGTTAATCCATAACATCATAGATAACATGTGACAAAACATAACATGATGCAATGCAATATGAAACAGATAAAGTATGAATGCATCTAAACTCTATGTATGCTGGTCTCTATGGTAGACATGCTTTAAGTCATAGCACCGTACTTCTTTGGGTAGGTCAGTCACTCCCCCTCAGCCATCCTGGCATCTTGAGTCTGCCAGGTAATTGGGTAAAGTCCTCATCAAACCATGGTAGGGGATTTAGTCAACACACTCTCTCACAACCATTTGGCATATGTACCGGCGCATGTCAGGGAAAAGCCTAGCCCAATGCAAGTCATCTAGTCAGATATATCATCTCAGTTCCAGATACGTCCATTCCTCGTCCCTGACGATCCTTTCCGGTATCCTTTGCACTAGAGTCAGCATATCCTATGGCACCGACCAACTTGGAATATGGACTCATCAACCCTATCGGTTATCCACATATGGTAAACGGGAAGCTCTCATGTCCTCTCACGGGTTGGTTACCGGTCTTGGCGCCATGGCCCAAGTCTAGCCATATGCAACCCTCCAATAAATGGCCCCACAATATGATTCCCGTCCTCTCACGGGTTGGTTACCGGTCTTGAGAGCCCGTGAATCACATTGCTACCACGGGCCGTTCGGTCTCAATACCCTTCTGATTCGGGTCTGATATAACAGGGGTATATCCTAGCCAAACACTGCTAGACATCCCTAGGTATGACAACCAATGATTCGGGAAAGCGTCGATGGGCATCTTTGGAGAACATCCCATACTATTCCCTCCGATATCCAAGGACAAAAGTGTCAAAAGGACACTCCCCAATCCCAAACCAAACTTAAGCAAACACATTCTCAGATCAGTCATGACATATACAACCAACAGTTCATCATATACAAGAGAATGTAAAAGCAAAATCAGATTAGGTAATAATAAGTAATTCGTATAACATGAATAATGAAAAAGATAATATAAACAAGTGCTATTGTTCTCACAGTAAGAGATCAGAATTAAATTACAATAACAGTAAGTAATCTCATAGTTTCATAAGGTAATAACCAAAGAACAAGCAATCTATGTAGTTAAGGAAATAACTGTCCTTACCTTGATTATTGAAGAAGATGATCCAAAGATCAAAGTGAGCAACTCCAAACTTAGCAAATAAACTCCTAATAACCATAGATACAACATTAGGAAAGATGCCTAAAAGATCAGAGAGCAAACGAATCAAATCGGGCGAAAAAGAAAGCTACTGACTCCTTTGGTCGAGTGCTTGGTAGACGGCCCCAGTAGACCAAACAGTCGACCAAGCAAGTCAGTACGGAATTGTACAAACTGCTTTGGCCATAACTTCCTCGTTTGAAGTCGGATTGATCCGAATTTCGAAGGGGAACTTCCTAGGATGTATTAGAATCATATGGGAAGATAAAATCATCAAGTCATGGTAAAAATATGGGTTCTTGATTTAACCAAAGAAATTAGGGTTTTAACCTTTATGGCTCCCCAGGAAAGGTTATGATCACAGGAAGAAAGGGAATTAATGATTTGCCAATTATAACAAGAAAATCATAGAAATTATAGTTTAGGTTACTAGAAATATTACCCATGAGGTTTCCCTCTCATGGGAGGTCACCAAAGTTTTCCAGAAATCAAGCAAGGGTTAGGGTTTCCAGAAAAATATACGGCTAGGGTTGAGATCATGATGATGATCATAGATCTCAAAGAAACGAAGGAGATCACGAAGGGATGGTTGCAAGGATGCCGCATCTACTTCCTGATCTCAATCAAGAACAAGATCGAAGAAAAGGAATTCGCAATGTTGAAGCGATTACTAACCTTGAATTGTAAGAACAGTGATGAGAGGCTTTAGATCTGCAGAGGAGTTTTCGAAATCACCAGAGAGAGTTTCGGAGAGGTGTTCTCACGTTCACAAAGTGTTTAGGAGGCAACCGTAACAAAGAAATACAAAGTAGGGTTTAAATAAAAGTGAAAAACCCTAAAATTACAAATTCTCGGATTTCACACTCCTTTGGTCGAGTGGCCCACTCGACCAAGGTGTCGACCAAGGCAGACAGTAAGAAATAATCAGGGATTTGGAGGATCAAATGGACTTTAAACCTTATGGGTTTTTGCATACACATCAAGTGACATGTCAAGTGTAAGGAAATACCTCCAAACCAAGTCAGATAATATTCCAAGTCCTTCAACTAATCTCATCTTCAGACAGCTGCAGCTTCCTTTCCAAATCTACACAGACATCCAAGTATGGAACTCCATCAACAACATCCATGGGTTCAGAGTCAAACACCATGTCTTCTACTGAGATGGCCCATAGTTGGCTTCTTCCTTTACTCCGGGTCTTCGGACCTATAAACAACCGGGTTACCGGGTCAAGGTCAGGGTTAGGTTAGGGCTGGGTTTCACAGGAGGTCCCTGTTGATTTCCTACCTGGTGCACTAGTCCATGTAACACTCCCTACAGCTCGAGCATTCCTCTCTGTATCTCATCCAGATCTATAGCGGTGGCTGGTCCATGGAGTCCTACCGATGTACCTTCCCCGAGAGGGTTTTGGGCAACTCGAGTTTCTTTGTCTCAATCATCCTCCTTGTCGGAATGTTCGCCTCCATCTTCTTAGAGGTTTTGATCTTCTGGGTTTTGGTCCCCAGTTGTAGTATTTTGCCATGCAGTTCGTTCGTCTTGTCATGACTTGTTATCTTTCCCACAAGATAGCGCCTCGATTTGACCCTGGTCTTGACTGAAGTGAATTGACTCCCGATTGAGGTCTCGATTATGAAGAAGATAAGAGCTACAAAAGAAGTTAGATGCGGGCCGACTTGGATGCCGGGCAACCACCTATGATGACTAAGTTAGTCGGGGATCATATAAAGATCCCGAGCAAGTGTTGGATAGGGATTAACCAAAAAAATGTTCGTGTGTTCTTACCTAAGGATTGAGACCTTGTTAAATAGTGTGTGGGTTACCTTTTTTAGAACCGACAAGGTCCCGAGCACTTGCCCACCCAACTATTTCTAGGGTGGACCTTCTGTTTATGTTGGTATTTCCTTCTTTGTCTTAGCATGAATGGAGCATTCCATATTAGTCACATTTGACCGGGATAAGTTCCGACCACATAGCCAGGTGATTACTTGGGTAAGAATCCGATCCGATCAGCCGTGTGTGTGTTTGCACATGTGCATCTTATCTGTAAGAGTAACTATAGATATTTCATGCACAATATAATCAAATACTAAAAATAGCAGAAAAAAAAAGAGAGACTATAAAATCAAATAAAAATAATAACAAAAAAAGATAAAAAGATAAAAATAATAAATAAATTGAGAAGGAGAGAGTGTGCCAAATTTTCCTACTTGTGGAGATGATTTCTTCTAAATTTTCCTTAGCCCACATTTGTAGAAAGAGAAGAGAATAAATAGGAAGAAAAGAGGAGAAATAGTGATATTTCATAGGAAGAGAAAAAACAAGAAAATTAATGAAATTAATCAATATTTTCAAAAAAAAGAGGGGGAGACATGGTCCCTATGGGTCCCAACATAGGTCTGCCTTTGCATCTACGGCTTTTCCAAGGTTGTCTGCCGCTCTGCATTAGCCGCTTTTGGTTATCTTGGGTTCAAATGATCCGAAATGCCTGTTTAACCTAGTTTTGAAAATTTCCTAGTTTTAAATTTCCTACTTGGATTATAATTAATTTAAGATAAGCTGAACTGCCAGGTATCCTGGTAAGATCCTAGTGACGTAGGACCTACCTAGTGTCACACCCCACTCAGCCGGATCCGGTAATACCCGAATACCCGTGGGGGTGATACACCACAAGATCTAGGTTCAGTGACAAATCCATACAAAATATGATATAGCATAATTAAATGGACAAGAATAAATCAAGTTCAAGTAATAAATTACCAAATCTGAAATAATGATTACAATCATCCATTACTTCAAATCAAAACTAAACATCAGAGTCTTAGAAGAAAAAGAATATTTAAAGTTGCAGCGGAAAATCATTTAAGGAAGCTCTAAGAAAAAGAAACTCCATAAGAGCAGTCCTGGCATGAACATGACGTGTCATGAGCTTCCACTTCTTCTCTGATTACACCCTCCTAGTAGCCATTCATCAAAGGATCCTCAATGTAGGAGGGGTCCTCATAACCTGTAGAGTTGTGAAACCCAGCCCTATCCTAACCCTGACCCTGACCCTGACCTGGATCCTTGTTGTTTGTAGGTCTGAAGACTCGGAGTGGTGGGAGAAGTGACTTGTGGGCCCTCATAGTTGAAGACTCGGTGTATGATTCGGAGCCCATGGATATTGACAGTGAAGCCCCTTATTTGAATACACTGTCAGTGTTCGGTGAGAAACTACACCTAGAAGAGGGGAAGCTTAGTTGAAGTGCTTGTTGCACTCCCAATCTTGTTTCGAAGGTATTTCTCTACTCTAAATTGTTTATTGACTTGTAGGAGAAAACCCAACTCAATTCAGGCCCGTATAGCCTTCCAAATCCCTGATTCAAGCTTGTTGTACATGCTTGGTCGACTGAGTCAGTCAACCAAAGCCAGTCGACCAATGGTTGTACAAATCAAAGAATAAGATGCTTTTTGGATATTCCTCTCTCTATTAAAGTGGTTCTTGTGTTTTGAACCCTATTATACTCATTTAGGCCACTGAGAACGAGAGTGGAGCTTCCCAAGGCACTCTCTTGGTGTTTGTGAAGGATTCTTGCCCCCAATCATTGTCTCTTGTCTCCATTTGCACATTCAAGGTATGATTCATCACTCTCACTCTCTATTCTACTCCTTTTCTTTTCTTGCTGTTACAACCTTGGAACTGATGCTGCAACCGTCACTCCGAGTGCTAACTCTTAGCTAATCATTGATCTCCTTCTATTTCCATTGATGCTATGCTCTCATTTCAATCCTTGCATATGCATTACTTTGATTGTCTTCTTAACTTCATGTGTTCTTATTCTAAACTGAGCTATATAGTATGCAATGTCTATGCTCTAGGCTAGCATATGTTTCTAATCCATTGCCCATCAGTTCCCCTAGCTAATTCATTCAATTCCAATGCAATTTCACTGGATTTCAAGTCATGCTATGATTCTTGTCTTTAGAACATAGGGTCTCAATTTGGGGGTTTTCAATTGGGCCATTGGATCATGCTAATTCTTGGTATGTAGTGTTCTTATGCTGTTACAATGAATCCCTCCAAGTTTCGGATCGATCCGAGCCCCTGAAGATCGACTTTGAGACAAAAATCACTATTTGGCTTCGAGCACTATTCATTTGGTCGACTGATTGGTCGACTGAGTCAGTCTGCCAATGAGTTGCTGAATTGTGTGTTTCGCCGATTTGATCTGTTCGACCTTCGATTTTCCTGATTTCTTTTCTAATCTTTCATTTATGTTTGTCTAGGGTCTTAATACTATCTTTGGATCATCCATTTGAGATTATTGGATTATCATCGTGGCTTAAGGTAAGGACGGTTATACCCATATGACATAGACTATGTATTTGTTACACTGATGTTGGCAACTGAGTAGGTTCAACTTATTGGTTGTACTTAGACATCATATGACTACTATAGTTACCTTATGACAGTAGCACCATGTTTAATTACTTTATCCATCATGTCTATTTCATTATTGTCATTTAATTATATGCTTAATCATGTGATGTTATGACGTATCTTTCAATATGATGATGTATCATGTATGTATGATATGATGAACTGAGAATGTGATTGGATAAGTATGATGTGGGATTGGGGAATGTCCTTTTGACATTTCTGTCCTTGGACATCGGAGGGAATAGTATGGGATGTTCTCCGAAGATGCCCATCGATGCTTTCCCAGGTCATTGGATGACATACTTAGGACTTGTCTAGTTGTATGGCTAGGATGTCCCCGTTGTATCAGACCCGAACGGAAGGGCATTGAGACCGAACGACCCGTGGTAGTAGTATGGTTTGATGGGCACTCAAGACCCATAACCACTCCATGAGAGGACATAAATCATACTACGGATACCCGAAAGGGGCCATTTATTGGTAGGGTTGCAAATAGCTAGACTTGGGCTCATGGGCGCTCAAGACCGGTAACCAACCCGTGAGAGGACATGAGAGCTTCCCGTTTACTATTTGTGGATGACCAATAGGGTTGGTGAGTCCGTAGTTCGGGACTATACTGACTCTAGTGTGAAGGATACCAGAAAGGATTGCCCGGGGCAAGGAATGGACGTATATTAATCTGACATTATATGACTAAGTACAAGACTTGCATTGGGCTAGGTTTCACCTTGACATGCGCCACTACTTAGACCAATGGTGATGTGAGAGAGCGGTGACCTAAACCCCAGCCATGGATTGTCCCGAGGGATGCAGGACCCATTTACCCAGTTTGAGTGATTGAGACCCACCCAAAGAAGTATGGTGCTATGACTTAAAGCATGTCTACCTTAGAGACTAGCATACATAGATTTAGTATCATATTTGCATCATGTGTTTCATACCATCTTGCATCATGTTATGATTTGTATTATATGGTTTATGTATTATGGATTAACTGCCTTGCTAAGTTCTTTCGAATTCATTCCTTCTTGTGCAATTGTTTTGTTAGACTTCTCCAAGGTACCAAAGAAACCGATGGCACATACTTTGAGGTGGACCAGGATTCCTTTTACTACGCTAAAGATTCTGGCCATTATGAAAGTTACTGTGAAGGTGCCGAGGGTGATACCCTCCGTACCAGGATTAGCCGAACTTTAGTGTGGGAAAGGCCCTGTTTGGTTTCCTTCGTATACACTTACGAGGACACCCTGTACAAGATTTGTTATTCCTTTGGAACTTGGATATGTAATTAACCTTATTTTGATATACTCTTAGATTTTTGGATATGTAACTTAACTTGATTTACTACTTTTCCGCTGCCACTGAGGGAATGACTTCTGATCTCTCTCTCCTCTCTCTCTCTCTCTCTCTCTCTCTCTCTCTCTCTCTCTCTCTCTCTCTCCTTTTGAGGTTATATTTATATTATGGTATCATCTTTATTCCGCACTCTGATTGTCTGTTCTTGTTTATTTATGATTCTTTTATTTTATGCTTTTACCTTGATTATTATTGTTCATGATTGTATTATCGCGTATGTGGGAGGCATGGTTGCTCGATACTTGATCTTTGGGACTGTGGATCACATACTCGGGTATGCCTGGCAGGGTACCGGCTGGGTGGATGTGACAAGAGCAGTCTAAAGAAACAAACAAAATAAAGGAATGAGTTCATAGAACTCAGTGAGGTAACTAACATTCATGTCAATACATTCATCCATACTCCATATCATAATTCATAAAACAATCATGTATTTAATAATATAATGGTGATGATATGAGGTTCCTAACTCTATAATGTAGTCTTTAAAGTAGACATGCATTAAGTCATACACTAGTCTTCTTTGGGCAGACTCATCACCCTTCCCTCATGGCATTCAAGCACGTCTGTTGGGTTCTCCACGGCAATTGGGTCAAGTCACATCAATCTGTGGTTGGGGTATAAGTCACCACTCTCTCACATCACCATTGGTATAAGATCTGGCGCATGTTAAGGATTACTCTATGCCCAATGCAAAGTCATATGGTCTCGTACTACATATGGTCCGGATACTTCCCCTATGGCACCAACCAACTTGGTTCAGTATCTTTTCCCACCTAGAGTCAACGTATCCTATGGCACCAACCAACTCGGACTACGTTGACCCCTAACCCTATGGTCATCCTCATATAATGGATAGGATGCTCTCCATGTCCTCTCACGGGGTGGTTACCGGTCTTGAGCGCCCATGAGCCCTTATCTATTATATGCAATCCTACCATCTCATGATGATAGTGGACCTGCTTGATGCTCACAGAACCCAGCCATTGGTATCACAGGTTAATCGGTTTCAATGCCCCTACCGGAAGGGTAGTAGTACTCATGAGGTCACCTAGCCAAACACTTCTAGACATGCCCTACATATGTCAATCAGTAATCAAGGAAAGCGCCAAGGGCACCATAGGAATGCGTCCCATTCCACCTCCTCTGGTGTCTTATGGCAGAAATGCCAAAAGGGCATTCCCCATTCCCCAATCGTAACCTAGGTAATCACATAAAATCACTAGGGCAATGGGCGAACCCACGACCCTAGTAGAAAATATGAGGTAAGGATATTAATATTGTTCTTCCTCTTTCATATCATACAATATCACACCATATTCATATCAATAACATTGAATTCAACAACAAAGAGAAATATTCCAGCAATAAATCTTACATTCCATTCATGCAAAGTCATACACATGCATATCATGGTAAATATAAATTTACAAAAATTTATATCAATAAAAGAAATTAAAATAGCAACAATTAATTATGTATAACATAGTTAGTTATTCCTCATCTTTTACTTTGCTCCTTTCTCCAAAGTCCAATAATTCACTCCCACAAGTTTGGTGACTAATAGATAAATAAACCCATAGAACAAAATTCCATCGAAACTTGCAAAATTTCCACCGAAATTTCCCATTTTGGAAAATGCGAAACGAAACTCATGGGGACTGAAAAAAAGTCCTCAATTTCGATTTTGTCAAAACTTGTCGAAACCTCGAAACCTGTCGAAATTTGGTTCAACCCAATTGGACCAGTTGGTTCATGAGGAAAAAAAATTCCCAAATTTCGTGGAAAACTTGGGAAATTTCGTGGGAAACTTGGAAAATTTCGTGGAAACTTGGGAAATTTCGTGGAAACTTGGGAAATTTCATGGAAACCTAGGAAATTTTGTGGAAACTTGGGATTTTTTCCTGTAAATTTTGTAGTTTTCCCAAATTTTCAATTTTTTTTGTTTATTTCATGTTTCTCCAAATACCCATGAAAAATACCCCATCCATCAGGACTTCCCTATCCAAAGTGTGTATTCCCTCAGGTTAGTTATCTTAAGCATAGTGATGACCAGACTCATAAAGTTACAGTTGTCGATTAATTTGACAACCATAGGCATAAAATGTCCTGGGATGTCTATGTTCGTTGGTTGGATGAGAGGATGTAACAGGCATAGTACTTGATGCGTTTAAAATCTGCTCAGCCCTTAGATCTCCTCGTGATGTCCTGCAAAATGAAAGCGTCAGATGTGGCCCGACCTGCTGGGGTCGGGAGTCCACCTTCGAAGGCTAAGTCAGTTGATGAACTTAATCACAAACGGCTCTGCTAGAAGTGCACAGCTAAGGAATGAAGAAGCGGGAAAGGTGATCTAGATAGCGAGATCGGCGATAGTTTAGGTCTATCAGTATGTATCTGAACCTGAGTCTCAGATAGTATTCTTTTTCGATCCCCTCACCTTGTATGGTAGTGAGGTTTATATAGAGTGTACCTTCGAATCTCCTTCGTTGGATGCACCTGAGCCTTCTTCGGGTAGCCGTTGGATCTTAACAGTTAGATCCGTTGAGCAATGGACTGCTACTAGTTTGGACTAGTAGAGGACTCCTGAGATAACCTTTAGGTTATGTGATGATTATCCCTTCGATAATGATTATCCGCAGCCGTCAATTCGAGTCTGCCATTATTAGGGTGATTACCCTAATCCATAAGTAGGATTAGGGCGCGCTTGCAGCCGAATAAGCTTTCTTCTTCAGCAAGCCATCTTCCGGATCCGGTTCGCTCGGGAGCGAGTCGGATCTCTCCGTCTCGACCGGGGTCGAGGGTCGGACCAGGTATGAACCCGGTCTGATCATAATCTCTCCATATCACGAGCCCCCCAGACCAAGCGTTCGGTCGATCTCGAGGGCTTGGTTTTTAACTGGGTTCGTCGTCAGGTGATAATCTCTGCGTGCTTCATTAAATGTCATATCACATTTAATGCGGTGGTCACTTTTCCTCGAGTGTTGTGAGTGTAAGGCCACATATCTCCTTGCAGTTGATCTGTCGTGGCTCACGTCATCCAAGCGACAGTTTCCGAACGCCTATTTCGGATTCGTGAGTTCAAACTTTCAAAACGTCTTTCAATCTTGATCGCTGATTTTGAATCAATCTCGATCGTTCAGATTCCCGAACACTCGTGCGGGAGTTTTAAAAGCGGTTCGTTGTCTTCGTAGGTTTCATTCTTCCTGTCTGGAATTTGAACCTTTGTTGTCTCCTTCACGCCTTCCTGCTCTCAAGCTTCCGCCTCATTGAATCGGTAAGTTCTTGGTCTTTTTCTTTTTGTAGTTTCTTGAAACAAGTAATGGCGGACAATAGGGCTTCTACGGTACCCGGTGTTGGTAATAGCGGTGAGGCTTTTGCTTCTCCTGCTCCCGAACAGTCGGATAGTGATAACAAAACCCTAACTGTCCTTTGGCGCGAGTTCGCTGAAGTTTCTCAAAAAGGTTTAGAAAGAAAAACCGAAACTTCTCCTGTCCTTCTCGAGTCTAGATCTTCCAAGATTGTCGAGTCTTCTAGGCAGCCTTAAACTTCCGGGTCCGATGGTGGACCTGGCTCTGTTCCCTCCATTTACAATGAGGAAACCCTTCTTTCAGCTGTCCAAGATTTTGATTTTCCTTCTTCATATCAGGTTAGGGCTCCCCACCTTGATGAGAGGGTTGATTCATCCCTTTCGGGTGAATTTTCTCTGTATATAGATGCATTGGAAAGCGGGGTTCGCTTTCCCTTTTTTAATCCTTTGTTCTCCGCAGTTCTGAATCATTGGAATATTTGTCTCGGAATGCTCCTCCCCAATAGCTGGCGTCTTATCGTCGGCTTCTTGGGTTTGTGTTTTGAACTTGGCATTACGCCATCTCCTTCTCTCTTTGTACATTTTCATGTTCTTTCTATCTCCCATCCTGCCGGATGGGTTTTTCTGTCCAAACGCAATAAGGCTAAACTTGATTGGAGGGGCAGCATCCTTGTCAAAGGAACTTGCCCTTCT
The DNA here is from genome assembly GCF_041222555.1 of Hakea prostrata. Lineage (NCBI taxonomy): Eukaryota > Viridiplantae > Streptophyta > Magnoliopsida > Proteales > Proteaceae > Hakea > Hakea prostrata. The sequence goes on from NC_142608.1 coordinate 40,976,949, forward strand.
AACCACAAAAGATGGCGTGAACGATACTTTTTCTGTCGAGCGCCTCCATCAGATCTTAACTTCCCAACCACCTGGAGGAGGTGTACTTCTTCTTCCGAGAATAACCGAGGCCTTCCCTTATCCAGAGAAGACGAGGCGGCCGTCAGGAAGATCAAATCCATTCCATGGTATCAAGAGATACATGGACTTGAAGTGGAGTATAACTCCATCCTTCAGTACTGGGGCTTGGCTCACTGTGAGCTTCTAACAACCATCCTTTAATTTGACTGAAGTGATATGTTTTTAATTCTGACTCTTGTCCTTCTTCTTTGCGGTGCCTCCAAGAATGAACCCTGAAAGCCTGCGGGTGAAGGCCGCTAGGGCCGTTGTGACAGCCGAGCAACGATCGCCCAGAGCTTTGACCGTAGATCAAGAGGCTTCTATTCCCTCTCCCGACCCCTCTTATAGGGGTATCAAGAATATCAGGCTAGTGGCTGATGCTTCGGGTAAAGGGAAGAAACTAATGGTGGAGAGGTCTAATGTCTCTTCCTCCGCCCGAACCAAGAGGAGGCATGACACAATTGATGCTCCCTCCAATAAAAAATCCAAAGCTTCAACGGATGGTGAGGAGGTCTTCACCCCCGGTGGACCCCGAAGGCGACCGACAGGGTGACTCGGGATCCCGAGAAAGCTGCAGAATGGAGCTCCCTCAGTCTTGCTCCTTCTGATCGCCAGGAATTTGAAGCCCTGGATGACACCTCCCTTGTTAGTCAATCTACAAGGTACCGGTCTTCTTGCTTAGTTATTTTTTCATAATTCCTTATGACTTCTTCGATATTTTCGGCCTTCTCGGGGAATGCTTTGTGTTGAGCTTTTATCAACACATGGAAGCATTGAGCCGGGTTGGTCGCACCAGCTCCTTGCTGCAAACCTGTGAAGAGAATTTGGCGAAAGCCAATTCTGAAATAGACCAGCTGACTGCAGCTGCCGTGGAGCTGCAGAAAAAGCATGAGGAAGAAGTGATCTCCCTCAAGGAGGCCCTCGAAGCATCGAAGATTCGTGCCGCTGCTACAGAGCGCGAGGCCAGGAAGCAAAAAGCAGCTGCCACGTTGTTTGGTGACAGGCTTGAATTCAAAAGTAGGGAGCTCGAAGAACATCTGAAGTTGACGATCCCTAGCAAGCCCGAGCATATAAAGCCAGAGCTTCGGAAGGAGTGTGTTCGGAAATACCTGAACAGCGTACCTTTCTCCGAGCTGCTAGGTATCTACAACCTTCAAGCTTATCGCTTGGGGCAGAACGACGTTTGGGAGCGAATCCTCGGATCAATCCCTGCCTTCGACACTGCTCCCTTTCGTGAGGTGTGCCACAAAGAGGTCTTCGGGAAAGTTGGTATGGATCTCCCGGACTAGGCTCAGGAAGAAGATGATCCTTTTCCAGTTGACCCTCAATATGAGGCATACCTGGCTGACGAGCCGGCACTTCCAGAGGAGAAATCACAAGCCGAGTCTCAAGTTGCTGTTGTAGAGGACTCAGCCAATGCCATTCTTGAGGAAGGCTCTTCTCATGATCCTGAGAAAAGTCCTCCCGACCAGGGTCCCTCGGGCAACAATGAAGAAAAGGCTTAGGGAGTTATCTTTTTGTACAGATTTACCCTCTATTTAATGAATAGACATTTCTTTCTCATGTTGGCCTTTATATTTCCCCGTCTCCTGCCGAAATCTTGCCTTGAATATCAAAGTATTAATGATAAAACTCATCACTTAACTTTACATTCCTCGCCGAATAATAATCTTGTAGAAATATTGTGAAGATGCGTTTCGGGAAGATGCATTAATCTTCTCCACTACTTCATTTATTGCAAAGTCCGCACGTTTCCCTTCTACCAAGTTCAAACGTTTTCTTGCCTTTGTATACCATTCACTGTTTCCAATGAATCGGAAATACATCAATTATTTTAATGGCGGTGCGACGATTGGAGGTATCTCTGCATCAGGTGCTCGGTTCCACATGTTTCCATGTGGCATCCCTCCGACCGTTGATTTTGCTTTCTGCGGATTTCGAAGTGTCATTTCGATCTAGGTCGTCGGTTGTCCTTAGCCTTCAACCGTCATCTTAATACCTGAGGCTATTTAAAGCCTTCGTGGGTACTCTCCATCTATCCTGCCTTCGCAAGTTAGATTTGCTAAAGTGTTAAAGCGACCTTTCGTCCTTCGGCCTGCTTCCGTATTCCTCGTACTCCAACAATAGCTCTATCAACTTCTGAACAAGTGAGTTTCTTGATTACTCATCTCTTTCCCCACTTCCCCCCTTAGTAAACTACACAGTAGTTATACTTGGGGTTTAGTTATTTGGTTTTGTTGGAAGTGACAAAAAACTAGGGTTTTCCCTCTTGTTGTTGTCATTTATTTCTGTACTGATACGGCTTGTTTGTTTGCATAGTGGCTCCCAAGATCAACCCGAACTTTATCAGAGCAAAATCTTGCAAGAAAATCGTTCCGTCGGTGGTGGTTGGGGCCAGTGCGGTGGTTTCAGCTAGTGAATCCTCCAAGCGTAAGGCGACTGCTGCCGGTGAATCTTCAAGTCAGATTCCCACAGTTTCTATTGATGCCGTCCCTGCGCCTTCTTTGCCCGAAGTGATCGCTCGTCTTTCCCAGGAAGATCTTGATCACTCCGTTGCCGATGGTGCTGCCGACGCCCCTGCTGGTGAGACTGTTGGTGCACCCCCAAAAGAGACTCTTCGGGCATCTGAGGCAACTATGTTGGCGTCTGATGAAGGTGTGGTCCCAACAGGTGCTGCTCCTATTCCAACTCCAGTGCTTGTTTGGCATCCTCCTCCTCTCCTTCCGAGTTGGAGGATTTTGCCACTAGGAAGCGCCGTCGGGTGACAAGTGATGCAGCTCATCCTTCTCTTGGTGTAGCTCATCCTTCTCATCCTTCGCCTGAATTAGTGTCAAACGAGTTTGACAGAGCATTGGAATGGTGTACTGCTGCTCGAATGACTTCTGAGAGCGCAGTTCTTTCCAAACTTCCAGATGAAGTCTTTACGAAGTCACTGGTGATGTAAGTCTTTCTTCATTATCCTCTGATTCTGAAAAATTACTTTTCTGCTCCTCGTTAACTCGGAAGTTGTTTGCGGAGTCTTGCTTGGTAACTTCCACAACCAAGTGGAAGCAGCCTCTAGGCTCAATAGGTTGAGCAATGAAGTTTCCAGGCTTCGGGAAATCTCTGAAGCTAAAGATGCTGAAATTGCTCGCCTTAGGAAACTAGCTTGGGAGGTTGCAGGAGAAAAGAATTCGGTGATCGATCATCTTCGGTCAGACTTGGATGATGCCAGGGAGAAGATTTGGCACCTGGAGCGAGGAGTTGGAAAGTCAGGAGCCAAAGGATCTGAAACGTTACCCCAAAGGCAAGCTGTCGTTCCTTTGCCCGAATCCCTTCCAACTGATGTTCGCAGAGCCTGCGTCTTCAAGTATTTACACAGTAAGCCTTTTGTTGATATGCTGAATGCTTATAACTTGCAGGCGTATCGGGATGGTGAGAATGAAGTATGGGAATCAATATTAAGGAAGGATCCTCATTTTGATACGACTCCCTACGATCTGTTTGCCATCCTGAAGTATTTTACCGACACGGGTATTCCTCCTCCGACTGGACCAAGGATAAGATTGATCCTCCACCTTCCGATCCGGATATTATGCATTATCCTGGAAGATTCTCCTGTTTATTCTCCCCTGGAAGAAGTCAATTATGACGAGCTTGTCCTGAATGCGAGTTTGGTCGAGGACCATGCTTCTCCTGGACAAGCTGGACAAAGAGTATGAAATTGCGGAGGATTTTATGCATACCGAAATATTTTTGTAATCCTCATTTCTTCTCTTCTTTTCCTTGAATCCAATGGTTGACTCATATGTTTGTTCTAGCAAAGTTGCGTCGATCTTGTATAACTTCTCAACAGTCACCTATGATGACTTTCTTTTTTGACCGAAGATTGTATCCAGCTCTTGTAATTGTTTTGATACTGGCCTCTTTGGATCTTTTGAAGAAATAAGAAATTAACTTTATCTTGAACTTTGCTAGCCACTTGAATCGCTGTTGCATCAGGTCTTAGTTGTTTGAAACAATGCCTTTACTTAAGGATTTTCCGGAGAAATACAATAAGTCTGAGAAGGAACTCACTCGGGTTTTAAACCGATGCCTTTACTTAAGGATTTCCGGAGAAATACAATAAGTCTAAGAAGGAACTCACTCGGGTTTTAAACCGATGCCTTTACTTAAGGATAATTCAAAAATTCAATAAGTCTTGAAGGAACTTACTCGGGTTTTAAACCGACGCCTTGCAAAAGGAACTCACTCGGATTTTCATCCGATGCCTCGACTTAAGAAAGTCCAAAAATTTCTATAAGTGTTGAAGGACCCACACGAATTTTCATCCGATGCCTTATAGTTGGATCTTGTTCTTGAATGTGGTGTATGATGCCCCCCAATCAAAAAGATAGTTTGTTGAAAGCCAAAAATTGCATTGATTGAGTTGAAAATGATTATATCGCGAACAAAATTGAAATCATCCTCAAGGATAAAACTTTTTGAGATGCCTAGCATTCCACGAACGATCCAACTCTTTCTGGGTGTTGATGTTCTTCAGCCTGTAAGCTCCTGAACCGACCGGTTTCACAACCATATAAGGTCCTTCCCAGGAAGGGTCTAATTTTCTTTGGTGACGCGGGTCGGAAGCTAGGGTGTTTCTCAACACCAAATCTCCGGTTAAGTACCGACGATTCTTCACTCGAGTATTATAATGAGACGCTATCCTTTTTTGATAATGTTGAGTTCGTGCTATTGCCTTTGCCCGAACTTCGTCCAACAAATCAAGACTATCAAGCAGCCCTTGTTCATTTGCTTCTTCCTCGAACTCATGATCCCGTAATGTCCCCGCCATTATCTCCACTGGTGCCAATGCTTGAGATCCATATGCCAACTTGAATGGAGTTTCTCCTGTGGGTGTTCGAACCGTAGTTCTATAAGCCCACAGTACATTATGAAGTTCTTCGACCCAAGAAACTTTGTCAGCTTCGAGTCTTCTCTTTATTCCTTCCAGTAGTGTTCGGTTAGTAACCTCTACCTGTCCATTGCTTTGGGGGTATGCCACTGAGGACATACGATGCTCGATCATATATGTTCCACAGAATTGCTCAAATTGTGGACAGTCGAACTGAGTACCATGGTCAGTGACAATAATCTTTGGAATCCCAAAGCGATATGTAAAACCCAGCCCTAACCTTGACCCGGAAACCTTGTTATTTGTAGGTCCAGTGACCCGAAGTAAAGGAAGAAGTCAGCTTTGGGCCATCCCAGTGGAGGACTTGGTGTCTGGCTTTGAATTCATGAGAGTTGAAGATGAAGTTCTATTTATGGAAACTGAATCTTGATGAAGATCGGATTAGTTGATGGACTTGGAGTGCTCTCTATCATGGTTTGAAGGCATTTCTACCTATTAGGTAAGTCACTTGATATGTGTGCAAAACCCCTTTAGGACTGGATTTGTTCTGGGCCTTCAATTCCTTGTTTTGGAATTGCTGTCTGCATTGGTCGACTGATTGGTCGACTGGACCAGTCGACCAATCCACTCAACCAATGGGTGCTGTCTTTGGCAATTAGGTCTTGCTTGCTCTATTTAAGTCCAATCTCGAGTCTACTTCGTATTTGCTGCCTCCAAACTCTTTGGAACGAACCAAAGACCTCTGCAAGTCATCTCCCTTGCATCCTTGGTGATTTTCTTGATGGATCTTCGTCAAAACTCTTCCTTTTGCATCAAAGGTATGTCTACACTCTCTTCTTCTCCTCCATCTCTGTTTTTCTTTCCTTTTTGAGTTGAGACAGTAGAGGAGATGCTGCATTCTCTGTTGCAAACATCTCTAGACTTGTCTCTCATGATCATCCTAAGGAATGGCTAAAACAA